>NC_137604.1:39072259-39334759 GCF_963280865.1 Gymnoscopelus braueri
TCCCAGAGCCTGCCACTCTCACTTAGCATCCTCCGTAAGCTGTTTTCTTTTTTTTTGGTCCCAGTGAGGTGACTGGCAGTGGGGCCGGGCATTAGCATTTCCTCATCTTGCCAAAGAGATGCTAACAGGAGGGGATAGCAGCGATGGATGTGGCCTGCATACTGAGCATCGACTTCACCCTCTCACCAAGGCACAAGGGCAATCTATTGTGTCAAGAAAAGCATGTTCACTTCAGAGACACTTTAAATTCCTTTTGTCACTGATTTAACCACATAAGCCTGGTCTGCAGATCTTCTATTTTTGCCGCGCAACACCGACATACGATGGATTATAAATTATGAAGCATATTATGTGTGCTACTGATGAGAATCTTTGCCTACGTATAATGACATGCCCAAAATAGCCATGGTTAATGTAGTTAAAATGTTTTCCACCCTTCTCTAATCCAGGAGATTCTTACATTAGCTGAAGTGTAGGGCTCCATCTAAACCATCATTGGTTTATAACCAGTAATCTGTTGATTTCTTTCTCAGATTGTTCAATTAATCTATGCAATTAATTCAGGCAATAAATGATGGTAAAATTAGGTAATGAAGTACAAAACAGAATCTAGAGATTGCTGAATATGTTTACCAAAGAGTCAAAAACATTACTTTTCATTTTAAATATGTGGATTAAGACGAGCATTCACATTTTGGTCAAGTCATAAGAAAGTATGATACACCACTAAACCAATTATTCGTTTGCGAAATTCAATTTGGATTAATGGATTATTCGCTTGATAAAGTTTCACCTCGTACTAAATTGAATTCTGAGCCACTTTAAATAATAAGAAATGTTACAATGATGTTCTCTTGGTCTGTATTTTTCAATTCTTAAACTTTCGTCTGTGATGCATTAAAGGAGTTATGAGACAGAAACGAGAATCTCAACGGTTTGTTTGAGGTTTGTTATTTCTTGCAGATATGGAGCTGGCAGGTAGATTTTTCATAACATCATACAGCTGAGCTCCCCAGACTCTAGACAGTTTCCGTGGAGTGTTTGATATATTTGCTACCTTAATCCATTAAGACCGGGAACGCATCTGTGTCATTTTGAGATTTATTTGGCTATTCAAAAATAGCACAGAGTGCCACGCTATGAACTTGTAAATCTGCTATTTTTGAAAAATCTTTGTTGCAAATCTTTGATTTTTTTTTTTTTTTTTAACTCAAATCTTTGCTTCTGGAGGTCCCTGGAACAAAATATTTTACAAATGTTCGCCTTAAAAAATTGATATTCAAAGATTTTTCTAATAGCAGATCTACAAGCTCATTGTGCGGCACTCGGTGCCGC
The DNA here is from genome assembly GCF_963280865.1 of Gymnoscopelus braueri. Taxonomy (NCBI): domain Eukaryota; kingdom Metazoa; phylum Chordata; class Actinopteri; order Myctophiformes; family Myctophidae; genus Gymnoscopelus; species Gymnoscopelus braueri. Next base: position 39,073,595 of record NC_137604.1, read on the forward strand.
ACAATGAGCTTGTATATCCGTTAACCAGCTTGTATATCCGTTAACCATCTGCTATTTTTGAATAGCCAAAGTTTAAAATAATGGTTAAAGTGGTTCAAATCTAAAATGACAGATGCTTTCCCGGTCTTAAAGGGTTAAGGTATGTTGCATCACTTGTTAGACTGAATCTAGCAAGTAGTACATGTGGATGCGAATGGAGAGGCAGAGTTCTCATACCATTATAAGCTTACATCGATCTACCGTAACTTTACATCAATTCCAGCGTTTGTCTGCAGTTTAGTAATAGTTCAACTTTCCCAGAGGAATTAACCCATGCCGTTTTTGATCATCAACAGAATAGCTGACCGGAAGTCAAGTCAGTTAGATAGTATTGATGGCTAATTGAATTTGTTGGAGCACCCTTAAATTGTCTCATTCTCTCATCCTGTTCCCTCGAAAAATCTGTGTCCACAGAGGAAAATGTAATCCTAGTGGTCTTGCTGCCAAGATGCGACTGTATTTTTCAGATCAGAACACAGGACATTAAATACATTAACCCTGGTATCCATATATATATATTTTTTTATTGTATTTTATTTTAAATCTACGTGTAGGGATATCAAAAATATGTTCAAATATAGACCTTGTAGATCAGATATTTCTGCTGTTTGTCGTATGAGTATAGGGCAGCGGGCAACACCCTCCACCTTCACGGCCCACCCACCTGACCATTTAATACGCCAGCCATTCGACTGCCGTGTTAAGTGGTCAGATGGGGGGACCACGAGCATTTTCAGAGCATGTTTATTTTAATGATCAATCAATTGATTGTGTTACAGCCTGGATCAATGGAACTAACGTAGAACACTTTAAGTTAGTATGTATCAATATAACACGTTTTAAAGAAAAAATACCATGACATTTGTTTTAACATTAATTCTTTAATGTTATATTATTTTATTTTTGGGGGGCCCATTTGCAATATCCGCATGGCCCAACAGTGGGCCCGGCCGACAGGTTGGGAATGGCTGAAATACTGTAGGGTTTTGCTGGTTAAAAACATCCTCCTCTGATCCTCCCAAGCATGTGAAATAACCTACAGTGTAAAGTACCGAAACATCAACGTTATTTCCTCTCTCCCGCTCACCAAGTGTTATCCTCTGCTCTCATCTTGCAATTGAAATGATTGGAAAGCTGTTTCTTCGCTGGGATGCACATTCAACAAGAGCTGCCAAACATCACTGCCTTTACAGTCATTGGGGTGAAAATAAGTATAGCAAAATGCATTATGAAGGGCTCAACGATAACACACACTCTAATCTCTCTCACATGCCCGTGTTCAGAGCAACGGGGACGAAGGCTGCTCAGATTCGGCTGTCAGGGGTGCACTGATGTGCACTGAAGCTTGTATTCAGAAAGGTCCTGGCAGTCTTTCGGTGCTGCTCTGCGTTTTGACATCAGTCTAACCCACAATGCTTGATTTACTATCAGCTGAACTTCTGTGATGCCGGGAAAATATGCTATTTTCACTTTTGTGATGCTAGGAAAATATTCTAGATTTAATCACTCTTAAATATTTATTTGCTGTCTCTGGTGCAGCATTTGGGTTGGCATGAATTGGCCCAAACAAAATGACCAAAAGTACATTATTGGAACTTGAGGCCTTGAATGGCAAATTACACTTTCAGAGACAGCACAGTATGTTGTAAATGAAAACGTTGCATTTCAAAACACGACCCAACCTCTTCCGGCTTTGAGTATTTTTGGCAGCCGGCAATGGCATCTCTAATGAAGAACACTGTCTTCCTACAGGTGGCCGCGACAGATGGCTTCATCCAATGGGCTGTGTCGATATGGAGCCAGGGTGGACTGTTGCTGGGGATGGACTCGGCGTTCTTGGGGTCACTGCCAGCGTGAGTACCGCCACGCCTGCTAGCCGCTGCTGCCGGGGGCAACCGGGGCTAACAACGGTTGCCAGGGTGGCCAGGTTCTTCTTAGCTTGGGTCATAGATGCTAATAGTGAGAGTATATGGTATAATAACACTGTCATTAAAGGCTCTTGGGGAAAACAAAAACACTTACTGTACATACTGCAATATGCAAGGCAATATACTGTAAAGTCTACAAATAAAGAGTATAAATGTAGGGGTACATACCACATAGTATTTTGAAGTGCAAGTACATTATTGGGTATGTGGTAAATTACTAATTACTGACTTAGTATCATGATGTAGCTGCAATGCTTTCCATGGGTACTACACACATTGGAACTAAATACTAAATACATTGGAATAAGCCCAACTACAGTAAACCCTTACCCGTCACTCGCACTCAGTACTACAGAAATCATATGCACATCTAAGTAGAAGACGCTGGGCTGAGATAAATCACATAGAATATTTGAACGAAAGCCCACACGATTAAATGTTCCTACAAATCTTTATTCCTGATACGTAAGTTGTTTTGACACAACGAAGAACCACAGCAGATTGAAATGTTGTCTGCCATGTGTGCAGGCTTTCGTTCAAATATCACTCACTAACGCACGCACATGCACATACACGTCACACGCACGCACGCGCGCACGCACGCACACACACACACACACACACACACACACACACACACACACACACACACACACACACACACACACACACACACACACACACACACACACACACACACACACACACGCGCACGCACACACATTCGGATTGAGTGTGGTGCATACAGTACACAGTAAAATCCTCAGTGTCAACGTATCCATTTGTAAGTCAGAGAGTGTACGAATGTTACATTACTACGCTCTCTCAAGTTAAATGAACACTGAGGATTTTTCTGTGTAGCACAATCTTTAGGGGAAAGATTGATTCTAATGGTTGACTGTACTGAAGGACCAGCTGGCATTTATATTCACTCTGCGGGTGGCTATTGTAAGGCAGAGACCCATAAGCTGCAGGTGGAGAGGCAGAGATAAGAAACTGAGCCTAGATTTCCACTTTGCACCTGCTGGTTATAATAGATAGTTTACTACTATGCCCTACAAAGCTGAAGAGCAGTAAGTAGCAAAACTGGGGAAAAAAAACATTTATCTTCTATCTTGGGAGAAGCATCATTGGTATAAAAATGGATAGTATGTTGTATATTGATATAGTATTTGCTTATACAGAATCTAAACCCATTGTAATGACCTGGTAATAATTACTTCTGTTTGACTTTGTAGGGCATGTGTTTAACTGTACAAGATCATCACAAGAAGTGCTTTGTTTTAATTAATTATTCATTTATGAATTAACCAAGTACACAACTAGAAAAAGTGCTCCTTGGAGCACAGGTCTCCGCCAGGTCAGGTAGAATCTACTTGCTAATAAAGTGTATTATTGTCTCCGCCATGCCTTCGGCCTGGCGGAGACAATAATACACTTTTAAGTACCCAATAAAATATAACACACTTATCTCAGAAAAGTTGTAAACAACACTATTTGTGCACTTACTCAAGTACTGACAGTACTCTAGGTATGTAATGTTACAATTTTATTCCATAGATAGCCATCAAAATAAGGTCATTATAAAGAATCCCCTAATTCCAATTAGCCGCCTTGGCTCTAGAGGAAGTGCACCAACTTGACACTTTATGCACCATCACCCCGCAGTACTCCTGTGTTTATCCCTCCTAACAAAATATGAATTATATATTTTAGAAATATGCACGCTCGAGCAGAGAGAGGAAGAGAGACAGTGTTCCTCTACCTCCAGTCACTAATCCTAGCTAGCCAGGGAAGTGTGAATATATGAATAGAAGTTCCAAACGCACCGCATAGCTCAACAAATATGACACCTCCTTATCCCCTCACCCACCCTGCATGGCACGATGCACTTGACATTACAGCTGTTGCTTTGCTGGGGAAGTAGTATGATTAGTAAGGGGTTTACACACACAAACACACAGACACACAGACACACACACACACACACACACACACACACACACACACACACACACACACACACACACACACACACACACACACACACACACACACACACACACACACACACACACACACATCAAGGACCATCAAGGACCGATAACACTGACTGCATGCTGGTCCATCCAACCATTCCCCCATTCAGACGCAGATAATGATATTAATATGAATAACATTGCTTTATAATCCCCTCATTAGCAATTGTGACTCTCCAAACTGAACCCCATCATTTGTTGATTTCAGTTTGTTAATCCACACTCATCTAGTCATGCAAATAACTGCTGTTGTGTTTGAACTAAATGTATAATTTTATTCATCTTAACTCATCTCATCATGCTAGTTTTGATCTTTTTCATGACTTTAAGTTTGTTTTTTAACTGATTGTTTTGAACATTGACTTTATTTTGTAGGGACTGTGTCACACACTGTTTGTTTGGTCCAATGGTAGGTTATGCCACAGGTTGTCAAAGTGGGGCCCATGGGGAACCAGGGGGGAATTGTAAACGAGAGGAAAATATATTTTAGATTCAATTTCGATTCATAAAATGATTGTGCCAGGTTAACCTGTTTGAGTGGCACTCACAAAGACTGACTTTGTGTGTGTGCCTGTCCGTCCGTATGTTTGAGCACGGCCTCAACAGCTGCAGCTGATTGCAACACAAAGATGCAACCAGTTACACTAATCAAACACAATCAGGAGTGCAGGCACCACTCACTTCACACTGTGTGTGATTTTTTTTTTAAACATTCAGAAATAGGGATAATAGCAAATCTACAACCTCAGAACGTGTCGCGATGCGACCAGTTGTGGGCTTGTATATTGGCTATTTTCGCTATTTCCTCTATTTTCTTTTTTTTAAAGCCATTTTGCAATAGGAGGCCACAATCAATGTCTATTTTGTAGTCCTTGGCATGGACAAGTTTGGGAACCCATGGGCTATACCTCTACTGTATCTGCACCATATAAAGGACTGATCATTTTGGTTTAGCACTGGAGTCCCTTCTTTGTGGAAAGCTCATGTGGATCCCTGTCATTTCTTGGATTGACTCATCCAAGGTAGTAACTGGAAATGTAGACACACCACCAAAAGCTGCCAATAGAAAAGACTGTAAGGGTCAGAGCCTTTATTAGAATGGTGACCTTGAGAACCAGATCAGTATTTATTTATCTCCAATTCTTCATTAATCATTATCTATACAGTAAAATGCACAATGTTCATTGAACACTTTTACATGTTTTACTGTGTTTAATAATGTGCATGTCACATGGCACTGGTGCTTCATGTTCCAGTCAAGTCAGCTCACACCAGCATCACTCCTGTCGTTTTTATTTCACAGCTTAGAGACAGGAAACAGAAAGAGAGAGAGAGAGTAGGGGAGTGGCATGCGGCAAATGGTCGGTCCATCCGGGAATCAAACTTGCTGGTGAGATTTGCTGTCAGGCATTAGAGTTCATGTGCGACGTGCCCTAACCACTGGCTATCGGGTTGCCCCCACTCCTGTCATTTCAATTCGAAATAAGATAATGCTATAACAGTACATGTATAACGTTTATGATACTGGCTCTCTGAGAGCCAGAACACGACTAGCAGTTCAAGGGAGGCCATGCATTCACTGAGATAAAATGACTGGTGTGGCGTGACACCTGAGCTACACTATGAGAGAGAGAAACGCACCAGTATGTTTTGCACAAACACTTCGGTCGTATCAGGATGTGTGAACATGCAGACGGCCTCAGCAGCAGCTCTGGCAGGAGTCCGGCCGTTCAATAGCCAATATATCCCCCAGTAATCACTGCCTGCCAGCTGCCTGTACCCAGGAAACTCTTAAGTGGCCAAACTGAGATGAGACTAGATGGGGAAATGAGGAGGAGATTAGACTATACTCTATTGTCAGTGAATCAGTGAACAGCACTGATTAGGCGGGTGAGGCTCATATTTTCACTACATAATACAAGGGCTTGTCAGCTTGTCAAAAATAGTCACAGCACATGCTGGCCATGAGCTAGTTTCAGTTGTGTGCTTTGGATGGCTCAGTGTATACAGGTGTCCATGCTAACCAAAACACCAGGTGGTTTCATTAGTTGGCCCGTCATCAAACAAGAGAGGGAAGGCGGCAGGTTGCCATGATTGGATACCTCTGCAGACTATTGTCTGCATTACTGCTTTAATGCATACTGCGGTGAGGAATGGTAGGAAAGAGGGGAAATGACATGGGATCTACACTGCAAAATCAATTTAAGTCTGAGAGTATAAAAATGGGCCCGTAATGGTCCTTTTTTACTCTCACAGTTGATGAGATATTGATGTGAAAGTGATACTCAGGATTTTACAGTGTACGTGGTACGTGCTCAAACTGGCAAATTCACCAGACCGTGTGCCATGGTTCTGGTGCTGTATATCACATGCAGTATGTCATCTTAGACACGTCTTGTTTAAAAAATCAATGCACTTGCGTCGTGATGATGAACATTTAGTGGAGGGACTACAGTACGTGAACCTTTCAAGTTGCATTAAATAGAGTCATTTTCAATGAAGTCCTTTTGGTGCTTATACTGTAGGTGCTTTTAAATGGACCTTCCAGTGTTGATCAAACATCAGTGTGTGCACACATTGCCCCTTTGTTTTGTTCTGGAGTCCCACACATTCCATGTTGGTTCTAGCACGTTCTGGGAGCTAGCTTTGAACTCCAAACAACCCCGCTGTCCAATACTTTTTACTCAAAAGCTGCACCTCTTTCAAGAAGTTTCTGCAATTTCAAATCGCTGACTGACTTAGGGTTTCCCTTAATGCCACCGAATGCCCTGTGAGTGTTAATTTAACTGAAAAGACCCTTAAAGGGTTCATGTTTACACTTTCAGTTAAACTAAAATTCAGGATTTTGCAGTGTGCTGCTCAAATGCAGTCAATAGTGCCTAAATCTGTATTCCATCAGGCTGCTGAGGCACTGATTTAAACCTCAGAGTCAAGTCAAGTAGTTTGGGGGGAGAAAGGAAAGTGGGGTGTGTGTGTGTGTGTGTGTGTGTGTGTGTGTGTGTGTGTGTGTGTGTGTGTGTGTGTGTGTGTGTGTGTGTGTGTGTGTGTGTGTGTGTGTGTGTGTGTGTGTGTGTGTGTGTGTGTGTGTGTGTGTGTGTGTGTGTGTGTGTGTGTGTGTGTGTGTGCGCGTGTATACAGTATGTTGTGTGTGTGTGTGTGTGTGTGTGTGTGTGTGTGTGTGTGTGTGTGTGTGTGTGTGTGTGTGTAAGAGAGAGAGAGTCTGTGTCAGTCATCATGGATTTCAGATTGGTATGGCAGTGAGATTAGAGATTAGATTGGAGCTATCAGGTTGAGGCTGCTCCCGCTCTGGGTTGCAGTGATCGGTTTGGGTGACTGCTCTCAAAGAATGAGCAGCTTCATGGAGCGCCCTTGATTTTCTTTAAAGCTTCCAGACCTGGGAAAGGCAGAAACGGTGTGTGGTGTGAGGGGGTTGCTTAGAGGTGCTGAAGTAGAGGAACATGATTGTGTGTGTGCGCTGTGTGTGTGTGTGTGTGTGTGTGTGTGTGTGTGTGTGTGTGTGTGTGTGTGTGTGTGTGTGCGTGTGCGTGCGTGTGTGCGTGCGTGCGTGCGTGCGACACACACACACACACACACACACACACACACACACACACACACACTGTCCGAGTGACACACTAATATAGAGTTAATATAGCATCAACATACGTTTAAAAACTTTAACCCTACATTGGCTATTTGAAAATTACAGATCTACAAACTCCCAATGCGTCACATCACGCATTGTGCACAAAACAAATTCAAATGGGAATCCACAGCCAAATGCATATTAACTTGGAGGTCCTTGACAGTTTGAGAGCCACTGACGTATAGAGAAACATTTGGAGTGGTCTCTTCATGTGTCTTTGTGTGGGAGACACTGAGAGAGCATGGGAAGAGGAAAATATTTGAAACAGTCTGTGTGAAAGTCAGAGACGTGCGGGGAGGAGGATGTAGGGAGTGAGAAGACATAATAGCGGAGGAGAACTGCCTGGCTCTTTAGCAGCGAGCGAGCAGGAGACAAGTGAAGAAGGAAGATAAACAATGAAAGAGACAGAGATAGACCTCCAGAGCAGTGTGTGGAATTGATGGCAAACTAAGCTCCATTTATACAATGGTGACACACCATACGGCAGGGCTAAATCATACTTGAAGCTACTTACTATAAGCAGCTGCCATCACAATCATTCCTTATGCCAAGCGGCATAACAAATTTTTGTTTGTCCCAAGTGTTGATTTAACGCTGAGAGTGTAAAATGTACCTGTTTTTAGGATTTTGCAGTGCAGTGAGGACATGAGGGGATGTACAGTAATCCTTTAAGGGCTAGCACTTCTGTAAGCTATTTGCATCCTATTCTCTGCTTCTCCCTGTCTTCTCCTATTGCTCTTTTGCATTCTCAAGCTCTTTATCTCTCTTTCTTTCTCTGCTACGTTGGCTCTCTTTCTCTATCAAACCCCTGCTCTCCTTCTCCTCTGACACTCACTCCTCTCCTTCCCATTGTGCTTACAGCCTCTCGCGCGCTCATTGTATTGCTCTCGCCTCTGTTTCTATCCCTCTCACTCTCTCTCTCTCTCTCTCTCTCTCTCACTCTCTCACTATTTACTCTTTGTTTCTTTGTAAGGAGCAGAGTGAGTATATGTTGCAATTTACAATTATGCTTTGGGTCCCATTATGCTGGATGTCAAATGATAAAGTGACTGTGGAGTTAATATTCAGACAGACAGCCTCCATTTGAAACATTGTCCTCCATATTAAATAAGAATACAAAAGGAAATACCACACATTTCATATGCAGTGCCAGTTTTCTATAACATGGTTCAGAGGGAGCAATTTCCATTTTCATACAAATAGCTTCTCTGTCTGTTTGAATCAATATACTGTGCTCAGCAGGAACCATAATCGTCTACATTGGGGCTGTTTTAAATATATTGTGCACTGCCCAAAAAACATATTAAGTATGTAAAACCTGCACGTCATGGCTGTTTACAACTGTATGACCTCAGGTAATTTAGCATTACAACAAATAAGAAAGACAAAAAAAAAAACACACGAAAACATTGTGAGGTTTAGACCCCTGTACTGTATACCTTTTCCCTCTCATTATTTTGACGGACGGTGTCAAAAGCTTTGAGGAAGGCGGTGAAGACGAGGCACTGGACTCATTCATAGGTCGTTGGCCCTGAACATACCTTATCCTATAAATGCCATATGTAGAAGATAAGATGTACAGTACAATGAGCAATTAATGAGCATTGAGACAACAATACAAAAGGCAAGTCAAGAATCAATTCTTTCTTCTGAATCATAGTTGCTTTGTCGTAATGTAGGTTCGACTGGTTTAGAAAAATCCATAGCTATTCACTCAGACACAGTTTAATGACTTCCTCGTGAATTGAGTGCAGTGATGGAAGAAGTACAGTACTCAATGTTTTACTTAAGTAAAAGTATCAATATCACAATGTAGAAATACTCTGTTACAAGTAAAAGTCCGGTATTAAAAATGTACTTGAGTAAAAGTACAAAAGTACAAAAAATAAAAGTACCGGTACTCATTATGCAGAGTGTCCCATTTCAAGTATTCAAAATGTAAAGAAATCTTTAGAAAATAGCAGATCGACAAGCTCACAATGCATCGCGATGTGACGCGTTGTGACCTTGTAGATCGGCTATTTTCTAATAGCCGAAGGATAGGGGTGAAGTGGTTAACGTATGTTTTGTGTAATAATAATCCAAATATACAAAGTAGCTAGTAACTAAGGTTTTCCAAATAATTGTGGTGGAGATGTAGTGGAATAGAAGTAAAAGTATTTAAAATTGGAAATGCAAAAATACCTCGAAATTGTACTTGTAACCAAGTACAGTACTTGAGTACATGTACTTAGTTACTTTCCACCACTAATGGAGTGGACAGCTCCACTCCCTTTTAACGTCTTGTCTTCATCGAGGTGGACGGTAGGAAGTCACAGAGACCAAAACCCATCTGTCAGGCTTTAATCCGAGGTCAGCGCGGGTGCATGGAAGGGTCCAGATGTGAGGGATCTTAACAAACACACCATCACCGGCCACTTTGAGCAAAGACTTTTAAATTGGTAACAGGAGCTTTAAGAATGACTGATGGACAAAATAAAGTGACCTCAAAGTATCTACTCTTACTAATTCGTTTTCTTCTGGTACTCGGCATGTGCTTTTTATCCTCTGTTCTATTTTCTTTCATGTTCAGTCATGTGTAAAAGCTCCATCTGCTTGTGTGTTTTCATCTATGAATAGTAATAAGTAAGGTTACTATTGAAGATCAGAGGGGATATAAGGGAGGGAGTAAACGCACCCATTATTTCATCTGGCCTGGAACATCTCACGTTCTATCGTAAATTAACATGATGCTTATTAGTATGCCGAGACTGAAAGGTGCTCTCACTGATGCAGCGATGATTTAAGGGAAAAGGAAATCTGTTGCATATTCAAAAGGAAATCGGTTCCAAGTCAAGAAGTGGTGTTAATTATTTTCACACTGAGAGGAGCGCCATTGTGAACTCATTGGGATATGGGGTGGTGTAAGAGTTTTCATGTTACCAAACAGTGGGTGGAATTAGAAATGAGCTTCATAAATCCTCCTCCGTCGCAGTGTGCTGCTGTAGCAGCAAGGGTGCCCAAAACTCCTTATTTAAAGATGTAAACAGTTTGAGAAATATGCATTTAATCTCCATGAAACAAGAAAGTGTCCCAGGAGACTGTGGATGCACAATTACTAATTTGCCATCACACGCCGCGAGGCTGGTTTCCACAATCTATAATTGTTCAACATTTTTTTAATATAATTTCATTTGGAATACCTCCTGTAGTTGAAAATAACGTGAGATGGAAACAATTTTGTTCTCCAAACCAAACCACCCTAAAAATTATAATTATAATATATATATATATATATAACATAATCGCACGGTCTAGTCAAATTACAAGGACCATCACTTTACTATAGCAACTATGGTGCAGCAGCCCTAATAGTCAGCCACGAGGTGAATGATGCTAACTCAACTGCATACACAGTGGGAAGGGATACAGCTCCGAGTAACATTATTATTCAGTGGTTGTGCTCCATGGAATGTGTGACTCCAGATTCATGGTGTTTCTGCTTTGTCAAAGTGACCAGGCATCGCCTGCTCCCCTAACTCACATAATGGATTGTTTCTTTCCCCTCAACGACTAAAACAGAATTCACCTGCAACCTCTCTGTCTTTTGTTTGGCCATTTGTTTTGTTGTTGTTGTTTTTTTTGCAGCTCTCTACGCCTTAACGCACAGGGTAGTCGGGATAAGGTGCCAGCCCCAAGGTTAGCTCAACAACATGTTTTCTTGAAATAATCTTGCTAGACATTTATCTCCTTGCGGGTGTGTGGCTGATGGTGATCAGGTTGGGGGGCAGGGGGGGAGTGGATTTAATATTTATAGACTCCCAACCCCCCACACTCCCCCCGTGCCCTCCTCAACCCCACGCGCCTCTCTAACAAACCCCTAACACACCCTTCACACGCTCTCACATCAAAACCCAGCAGTGGTCATCTCCTTCATCTTGGTTTGGTAGCGGCTGTTTTTTCCATCAGCAGTCATGTGCTTGAGTCAGAGTCCTCCTGCATCTCTCTGACTGGGGGTATCAATAAAACGCAAAGATTCGAGATGTTCAAGACTATCACATTCAACAAGAGTGCATAGTGAAGTGTACTGTAGCACTAGACGGGTGGTGATGCAATTCTCATCTAGCATTGGTGAAATGTTTGTGATTTCCTCTGCCCTAGAGAGGCAGTTAATGCATTTTTAAAAGGTCTAGGGTTGAGATTTTATATCTACAGAAATTGTGTTGTTAAATGCTGCTAAGCAATTTACTTGTCCACTTGTAGCAGAAGTAGTTTTGGCAGGATAGGAGAGTTTGCAGTAATTTTTTTTTTCACTTTCTCAGTTTCACTGCTCAGGTACTGCTTTCTAGTATGGTACAGTAAGACAAATTCATCATCCCTCCCAAGAAATACTCCATAACAGTACAATGACTCATACACAATATTTCACAAGATAAATGAAAAAACCAAACAGGAAATATTATGTGTCACAATTTCATTCAAACATCCATAACGTTTTTGTTGCTCGACAATTTTTTTAAAAGTGTTTCATCAAAAGGTTTTTAATTTGAAAGACCCTTACAGTAGGTGGCCAGTGACTTTGACCAGTTTCACTTTCAAAACCTTTGCATCATGCATGTCACACAAACAGAATGCGGCACACAACACCAATGGTTTTGATCATGTGGATTGTGGAAGTTAAATGGTGGATTTGTGGATAGAACTCTATATGAAAAACTTGTTGTATCAACAAAACGCATTGCATTCTGCTTGTGTGACATGCATGATGCAATGGTTTTGAAAATGAAACTGGTCAAAGTCACTGGCCACCTACTGTATTTTCAATGTCAACTAAGCTGGAAAGAAAGTGTTTAAAACAATTACATAACATGACAACAATGACTGTGTACCTGTAAAGAAAAATGCCAGGGCAAGAAAAACAGGAGACAAGAAATAGGAATAACAGCTTAGTGCAGGTGGTAGAACGATGAGAGGGAAGTAACCCTGTCATCCCCCAGATGGATCCCAAATAGATCCCATCTGACAATATCTGCATCTTTACATGGCAGACAGGCTATCTTTCGGTGGCCTGTCGAATGCCAAATGTAAAGCAGTGCAAAAAGACAGACTAACATTAACGGCAAACAACATTGAAAGAGGAGTCTGTGTGCCCTGCCAGTATTCTGGTCATCTCAGTTAATATAAACCCTGGAAGAAAATTGTCAGGACAAGATAACAGAGAGACAAGAAATAGGTAGAAGCAAGAGTGCAGAAAGAACATTGGGAGGGGGGTGGGTGGAGGGTTAAGTCACATTTTCAGTGACAGCACCCAAATAGACACCATCTAACATGAGCCAGCGGTATGATGACAATCCATAGATGGCAGAGCCCCTTTGGAAGTTATCAAATGATAGCTGACGTAAACCAGGGTGAAAGTGTGTCATGAGGAGTCCTCTACTGACTGGTATTCATGGAACGAGTGCCATGTTTGGCCTTCCAGCTGGGATGGCCATTTTTAGTTCTGTGTCTTTTGATGTAGCTAATGAACGCAGGCTATTTCCCTCATCACTCTGCCAGACCACAGACTTAAAAATACACCACCCCTCCTGTCCCCAGCGAAGCCAAGCTGGGAGGTGACCTGCTTACAGTATCACGCTTATCAAATACTCAATCCTGTTTTAGAGGTCAAAAATAACACCCCACTCAGTCCCTTGGGCTCACCGGGTCCCATCACTTACATGCGAGTCATTTAGCGCAGTGGTTCTCAACCTTTTTTTATTTCAGGGACCCCCTGATACGCAGCAGGCCACGGACCCACATTTGATAAAATTTGCTATCTTTTGGACCCCAATCTACACTGTAAAATCCTCAGTGTTCTTTTAACTGTGAGAGTTACAGATCCGTAAAGGGTCCATTGGGATCCCTGGTGGTCCCCAGACCCGATGTTGAGGACCCGTGCTTTTGGTGGATGCTCTTATTCAGTGAGCAAGAAGGGGTTCCATATATAACCATAATCCAAGGATACTTCAACAAGCCACATGGGCTGTGGTGGGGATTGAACCAGTGACCTTTCAATGACAGGACACTCTCACAAACCACAGGGCCCCCGTCATGCAACTTGATCGCGGCACTGACCTAATAAACTTAGAGGGCTGGACAATTTCACAGGTCTTTTAAATCTGAAGATTTAAAAGCCGATTCTACAAAAAAGAAAAAGATCTGAAGCCGATTCTACAAAATAATGTCTTCTAAATCCCAACAGTTTTCTAAAAAAACGTATGTTGCTATATCAGTGGTTCTCACACTTATTTATAATTATTATCAAGGACCCCCGAAATGATATGTATTTGGCCGTGGACCCCCATCTCAAAAATTTTTGTTTCAGGGACCCCCAGAATCAAAAATTGGAGTTTGCTTTAGAACATGTATATATTCAAAGATTTGCTCAGATTGTCAAGATTTTTCAAAAATAGCAGATCTACAAGCTCGTAGACAATTTGATATTTTCACTCTGAGGCGTAATTGTGAACTTTGACTGTTCGGCGTGTTAGAGGCCTGGCTCTGAGCCCAGGGCGTCCGTCGAGTGAGCTAACACTCAGCCTTCTCTCTATTAGATTACACCAATTTAATAAAGTGGAATGAGTCTGGGGATGTTATCGTCTCCATTTTAAAGCATTCGTTCTAATGCCCGCATACCTTTTGAACTCAATATGAACAATGTTAAGGGGCTGCAACCTGAGGACTGGCGCGCGCGGTCATCGTGAATGGCACGGCTCAGCCAGAGCACAATGATGGAGTCTACAGCAGTGCGATTAGATTACACCCCAAGTCCCTTATGAATGGGCATTTCTGAGAGCAGAGGTCAGCTTATAGAACAGCCCTTTTGCTTTGTATCCTGTTTAAGATAATAGTCTGCTAAATCAGTGCGCCGTTTGATATTCAACCCATTTCCACTCCGACTCGATTAGAATTGTCTTTGGCTGCATGATTTTACGTTACAGAATTTCATGCAAACTACTGGAAAATACTGCATCAGTTTTCATTCGCAAGCTGTCAGTGACACAATGTTGATAATATATTGTTTATTATAATATATTATAACCATTGTTGAGGCACAATTACAGCTTGACTCAGAGTGACAGAAACCTGGCTCTTGTTAGATTGGTGTCCTTAATCAGAGGTCTATCTTACCGTCTGTCTGTCTGTCTGTCTGTCTGTCTGTCTGTCTGTTTGTCTGTCTGTCTGTCTGTCTGTCTGTCTGTCTGTCTGTCTGTCTGTCGCTCGCTCGCTCGCTCGCTCGCTCGCACACACACACACACACACACACACACACACCAGTCAAACTCACTGTGCTTTCCTGTGACTCTCTCCCACACGCTACATGTTCAGTTACAATGACCAGAAAATAGGCCACTGCATTCTCACACACAAAGACACCCCCACACATGCACACTGCATTTTAATTCCCCCCACTGCCCACACACCTCCATTATACCACCAGATAGTCTTTATTATTTTTTTAAATACAAAAACGCACGCACGCACGCACACACGCACGCACACACACACACACACACACACACACACACACACACACACACACACACACACACACACACACACACACACACACACACACACACACACACACACACACACACACACACACACACACACACATACATACAGGCTCTCTCAACAAAGGGATAATTAAGTCCTCTGATTGCTCTGTATTATGACAGAATTAATGAAGCTTTTAATGTAAATTA
The DNA here is from genome assembly GCF_963280865.1 of Gymnoscopelus braueri. Taxonomy (NCBI): domain Eukaryota; kingdom Metazoa; phylum Chordata; class Actinopteri; order Myctophiformes; family Myctophidae; genus Gymnoscopelus; species Gymnoscopelus braueri. The sequence goes on from NC_137604.1 coordinate 39,088,974, forward strand.
GCGCCACTTGGCTGAAGCAGCATGTATCAGACATGCTTAGCACTGAGATGCAGTGTGCACAGGCAGATAAGCAGGGCAAGCCTCCAGCTCACTGAAACAGAACACTGAGATACCCCCTACACGCACGCACGCACGCACGCACGCACGCACGCACGCACGCACGCACGCACGCACGCACGCACGCACGCACGCACGCACGCACGCACGCACGCACGCACACACACACACACACACACACACACACACACACACGTGTCCTATCATATCAACCATCTACACACTCTCACTCGAAAGCATGTTCACACACATATGCTGTGCTCCTGTGCATGTATGCACACCGTATATACATACTCTCACATATGCATGCACAGATTGCACACTTGCTCTGCTCTCTCTCTCTCTCCTCTCTCTCTCTCTCTCTCTCTCTCTCTCTCTCTCTCTCTCAATCACACACACACTCACACACACACACACACACACACACACACACACACACACACACACACACACACACACACACACACACACACACACACACACACACCCTCAGACACACTCACTTTGTCTCATTACCTCCTTCTCTTTCTCTGGCTCTATCTCTTAGTTAGTTGACCTGGGCCGTCTGGGTGGTGTAGAGGTGAATCACTCACGCTCCACCACAGAGACCCGGGTTCGATACCTGGCTAGTGGTGGCTGCAGCTTGACTGAGGGATCTTCAACAAACACATTTGACAGTGCTGCGAAACTCCCACTGGTTGATCAGGGGCGCCTGAACGGCAGGAGGGTATCTGGGGTAGATAGCGTGAAACCTTTGTACTCTCCCAGGGAAACTGCCTAGCTGTCAGATGAAAAGAAGTGGCTGGTGACAGGGACCACAGTGCTTCATGGGGGGAATAGGCAATGGCAAGGCTAGGCAAGTTTATTTGTATATAGCACATTTCAACAACAAGGGAATTCAATGTGCTTTCCATAAAACATTAAGCAATGGAAAAAGGACATTTGAATTCAGTAAAAAGGAAATACAAAAATAAGTTAAACCATTAAGACCTGAGGCCGATTCTTACTTATCTCTTCAAAAACTGTTCTCTGAAAAACGTATGTTTCTATATCAGTGATTCTCAAACCTTTTCATGTTAAAAATGATATGTATTTGGCCGCCGACCCCATCTCAAAATATTTAGTTCCAGGGACCCCCAGAAGCAAAGATTTGAGTTAAAAATGTTCGCTTTAAAAGAATATAAATATATTAATTTGCCCACATTTTCTCGATTTTTCAAAAATAGCAGATCTACAAGGCTATGAGCTTGTATATCTGCTATTTTTGAATAGCCAAAGTGTAAAATAATGCTTTTTAGCTCAAATAAAAAAATGACACAGATGCGTTCCCGGTCTGAATGGGTTAAGCACCTATTTCCTTAATAAGAAACACCTATTCAGGACACACAGCATAACAAAAAACTATAGAAAATGACATTTGAATACCATAGGAATACAATTATAATGCAGCTACATATTTTTTTTAAAGTCTCAATAGAAGGCGGTGCTTTGATTTAAAAGAACTGAGAGTTGCAGCAGACCTGCAGTTTTCTGGGAGTTTGTTCCAGATATGTGGTGCATAGAAACTAAACTAAATGCTGTTTCTCCGCATTCTGATTCTAGTGACATAAAGCAGACCTGTACCTTATGAGAGAGCTCTGGGTGGTTCATGATATCGCACAAGATCAGAAATGTATTTTGGCCCTAAGCCATTCAATGCTTTATAAACCAACAGTAGCATTTTGACTAAAATGATGAATATGGTGTTTGTAATATAATGTTGAAATATTTTGTGAAAAGAAAGAAAAATTAAATAAACATATTGTTGGAAAAGAAAAAAAAGATGAATATGAAAATTAAAGTAATAAAGAGTTGTTCAACTTGAACCCTGTTTTATACTTCTTCATGCGATGGTGTTTACACAGCAGAAATGGCTGATCTAGAAGCTCTCAACATTGAGCTTGTAGATCTGCTATTTTCAAAAACTATATATATTTTTTTGTCTGAAAGGGTATGCCCAACATAGAGACAACAAGAAATACTTTATACACTTAATGCAAACACTTCTTTCACTCACACACATTCACACTCTTTGAACTCGCTCTGATGTGCACACCATGCTGGTCTTATCACACATCTCATTTGCATACCCACACTACGGTAGGCATAATACGCAGGGTAACTCAGAACATATATTTTATAATTAGAGCATACAAGCCTTTTTTGTGCTTGGATTGTTATCAGCATTGCCGCTAGCCCATAGGGAGATATTATTTATCCACTTAATCTTTTAGCCGACCCCCACTGTAATGACCTGACATTTTCTTAAAGTAGTTATATGAAGCTGTGGAAAACTAAAGCCTACGCTCTTGTTCAAAGTTCTTTGCTAGTTGCACATAAAAAAGGGATTAATATCACCAAGGAAACAAGCTCAGTCAGAAATCCTGGGTTGTTGTATGACAGGAGGTTAGCACAGCGAGGTCAGTGGTGTTAATCAATGGTAATCGTGCTAAACACACAGACGCACGCACGCACACACACACACACACACACCCTCACACACACACACGCATTCTTCTCCTCTTGTCTGTAATAGGATTGGTTATATTATTCAAAAGTAATAACACTGAGACACACACACACACACACACACACACACATACACACACACACACACACACACACACACACACACACACACACACACACACACACACACACACACACACACACACACACACACACACACACACACACACACACACACACACACACACACACACACCCCCACACACACACACCCCACACACACACACACACACACACACACACACACACACACACACACACACACACACACACACACACACACACACACACACACACACACACACACACACACACTCCTCTTGTCATTAATAGGATAGGTTATATTAAACATCCACGCACAAACATTCTCCAAACTCGGCTTTATTACACTGCCACTTATAATAATCAAGGAGTTTTGGAGAGTAGCAAAAAGGCTAAAGGATTAAGTACTTTGTCACACTGATCTAGTGTGAGGCTCATGCCAGGATGCCACACTCCTCCCTCTGCTTGTTCTTCTTCTCATTCTTTTAACCCTTATTTCCACCAGCCCTGTGCCAGCCAGGCTGTAAGCATGGCGACTGTGTGGGACCCAACAAATGCAAGTGCCACCCGGGTTTCACCGGCAAGACCTGCAATCAAGGTAAGCTCTCACCTGGAGCGCTGACAACTTGTAGGCACGCACACACTGTTATTGCATTGGGGTTTCATGTTGCTGCTTTTACTTGGCTACCACATCCTCAGTGATAATTAACTTTGAGGGTGTAAAGATGGACCCTTTCGGGTACTATTATTGCACTGGAGTTTTATGGTGCCAGTCTTACTTGGGCATGCTGTAGAAGTACAGTTAATTTTACAGTGTACTGAAATGGAAACACAGCGAGAGAGAGAGAGAGAGAGAGAGAGAGAGAGAGAGAGAGAGAGAGAGAGAGAGAGAGAGAGAGAGAGAGAGAGAGAGAGAGAGAGAGAGAGAGAGAGAGAGAGAGAGAGAGAGAGAGAGAGAGAGAAAAAATATCTAAATTATTAGTTATTTGTTGGACTAAAATAATAATCCTCATTTGATGGACAAAAATCTCAATTGTTCTTTATAAAGAATGGGACTGATTTTTAAACATTGGGCAGTTTAAATGAAACCAAATGTCTCAGTGTCACCATCCTGCCAGTATTCTAGTTAATTGTGGGAATTAATTTGCGATACACAATCGTATAATTCATTCAGTGACTCTCCCATGGCAGGGACATCTTTTTTTACTGTTATTAGTCTAGGTGTTTTATTACTTTGCACACTCGGTGTACTGAAATGGAAACACCAGAAAAATTGAGAGAGAAAGCGGGGGAGACATTCAGAATGTATTGCAAACGTACACTATGCGTCAAATATGTACCCCCCTAATGCCTTCCCCCAAAACAAACACCTGGCTCCCTGCTGACACGCACATTTCTCACAGGGAAAACAGATTAAGAGAGAACTCCTGCCCCTTAAGCCATGTAGTGGGATAATCATTGTTTACTGTGGCCAAGTCCACACACACACACATACTCACACACTGCGCAGGAACCAACTTATTAATGACACTACTTATTCATGGAAGCGGAAGCTCGTCACACAGTATACGAACACACACACTCCTGCCTGTGTGTGCAAATTTCTGCGCATGTACACGCATAGACATGTGTGCATATGTGTGCACTCGCGCGAACACACACACACACACACACACACACACACACACACACACACACACACATAAACACACGCGAGCGCAAGAGATGGTATAATCAGAGAGAGAGAGAGAGAGAGGGGAGGCAGAGCTGATTCAGCTCAAATGGAAACGCCTGTGGAGGCCGTTGCTGTTGAGTGATTCACAGGAAGGACCCTCTGCTAAGAAGATAACATCTCAATTACTGACCCACGATAGCGTGCACTGACCCAATGCTACCCAAACCCTGCTGAAGCCTAGCGGAGGAGAAAAGTGTGTCTGTGTCTGTGTGTGTGTGTCTGTGTGTGTGTGTGTGCGTGTGCGTGTGTGCGTGCGTGTGTGTGTGTGTGTACGCGCGCGCATAGTATAATCCTCAGTATCAATTTAACTGTGCAAAAAGGGTTTATTTGGGTGAGAGGTTCCATTTTGTAACTCTCAGAGTAGAACTGAGGCTTTTACTGCATGGGGGATTTTTTATACACGCTTCAGTCATCGTGTCCAGTTGAAATACCTGATGTATTTACTGACTGTTGGAAAGCGCTGAGGCTTTAACATTTTTCGTCGACGCTGGCTTGACGTTCATCCAAGTGGCTTGAAAATACTTGCGGAATTCACGCCCTGAGACAGGAATAGGATAGCATGTAATTAAAAACAAGAAGGCGGGGTTGGATGTGAGCGTGTGCTGCGCTGTGTCTGTGTGTGTGGGTTGGTGTGTGTGTGGGGGGGGGTACTTTAAATCCTTTCCGGAATGTTCCAAATGACTCATCCCTCCATCCTGCATTTTGTAGGCTATAGGTGGCTCCTGTCTGCCCAGCCAGAGTCTTAATTCGGCAACAATAGGTCATCATATTCATCTCACTACACAGTAAGACCCTGAGTGATAATTTATCCATTTGCAACTCTGAGAGTGTACAAATGTAACCAAATGGACCCTTGCCCGATTAGTACACTCTCTGACTTAAATAAACACTTTTTACTGTGTACAGTAGACTCTGATGTCTGCAATTTGGACTATTATCTCGATTCTGGGAGATTTCCCCCCAAAAAACCCATGTGTGGGTTTGCGTGCGTGCGTGCGTGCGTGCGTGCGTGCGTGCGTGCGTGCGTGCGTGCGTGCGTGCGTGCGTGCGTGCGTGCGTGCGTGCGTGCGTGCGTGCGTGCGTGCGTGCGTGTGTGCGTGCGTGCGTGCGTGCGTGCGTGTGTGTGTGTGTGTTCATACTTGACCCAGCCTCCCAACCTGCCGCAGCAGCTCAGACACTCTAATGGGATTTGAGTGATGGGCCTGGCCTTTGGGGACCACCACAGTCTGGCAAACATGACCTTGGGGTCATCAATATTCTGAATGCACCGAAGAAACACATTGAATTATTCAGGAGAACATAAATTACATTCGCTCATTTGAAATGCGGCCTCGGCTAATCATCGATTTGCACTTAACCACTGATGCGGCACGTTTACAGGGTGGATCTATCCAGAGGACCCGATGACCCTCCTAGTTGTACACTGCAAATTCCTGAGTGGTCATTTGAATGAGTGTAAAAAATGCACTAGTCAAATTAATAAAACAGTCAGGATTTTACAGTGCATCTCTGACTTGGTTGACTAGCCATTCAATAATTCAGTCTAACAGGTGATGAAACTGATATTCACCAAGGTTGTTGGATATATAGATGACTTGACAAAATCTGTGTACAAATGGGACCAAATGGACAGTCCCGTATTTTGTGGATTTTAACTGATTATTAGATACATATAATAATACAACAATAATAAAAGTAAATCGGTTTGTTTAAAGTTACATACTAAACCTACATGTTGAGCATTATTGAAATTTAAAGCACATTTAATGCACAAATAACAAAATGTAATGAAATCACACAAGTTTTGTCCTTATTATCGCGATGAAGTGCAAGCGCTAGTCACTCGTTGAGAACAATCAGAACAATTGATCTCACTACTCATGGCGAGCAGATGATAACTAACAAAAGGTAACTTGCATGAGCCGACGTCAAATCGATACTTAAAGATTTGTAGAGAGAGGAGGAAGAAAGGTGAGCGGAAGCCGGCTAATTGCTTGTTGCATTTACAAATACAGACATACAGTACATCTGTTTCTGATCTGTCCAAGCATGCAAGCAGAGAGACACCACACACCCAAAGGCACACACACACACACATACACGCACACACGCACACCACACACAAGCGTGCACACACTCACACGCACACGCACACACACAACACACACACACACACACACACACACACACACACACACACACACCACACACACACACACACACACACACACACACACACACACACACACACACACACACACACTCTGCAGGGAGACCCAGGGCATGTTGAGGGAGGCGTTCTCCTTCTTTAAGTAGGAGGTGTGGACAGATGCATGACCCTGAAGACACCTTGATTAACAACACTGTTAAAACACCGTTGGAACTGCAAAAACAAAAAGGGAGAATGAATCACACACAACGGATACTGTAATACCACACACACACACACACACACACACACACACACACACACACACACACACACACACACACACACACACACACACACTCAAGTACACTTTCAGAGTTATGAATGGAAAAATTGCAAGTTGCAGTGCAGCAAATGCTTCACTTAAGCCTTTTTCAGTATGCGGCTATGTGCTTTAGTATATACTGCATACAATTCTTACTGTCAACATATTTATTCACCTATCACTATTTAATGCGCAAAAATATTGGATCTGTCACATTTGAGGTGGACAGTATTTCTAACAGGATGTTAATGAATGTTTTTCAAATCTCTTTATTAACACGAAGATCATGGTTCTTTTGTTCTTCCCTCAGAAAACGCAGATTAGATAAATGTTTTCTCAAAGAGACATTATACTGTAGGTATAATCCATTTAACATTTTTAGCAACTCTCCCACTGATCCAATCATTTTAATAGGATGACTGTTTCATGCAGGAGGTTTTAATTAGCAAAGGTTAACCTGCTGTTAATGTACTATTAAAAGCTCTTTCCAGAGAATCTACAGCTTCAACAGCTGTGAAGAAGACCTGCTGATTCTTGACTTTAACCACATGAGCTATAGCATCCCTATTCTGGGCATGTCATAAGAGGGGAACGTTCAGTGAAAATATGTGAACATTCGGTGAAAATAGCAGATATTTAAACAATTTTCACTATTTGAAATACAACAAAGTATGTAATATCAGTATTACATTTACAAGTAAATAAACACTGGCTGTTGCTGTGTAACGTTATATTTTATTTTAAAACAGCATTTCTCTTTTCCCCTCCAGTGCTGTTCTTTTTTTCTTTTCTTTTTTTTCACTGATCTCTCCAAATATCATGTCTAACCCATATCTATTTTGGGATAATTTGCTCATAACTGTGGAACGTACTTTGGTTTAACTTGGACAAGCCAACCTCATTTTCCAGCATTATTAGCTAAATTTCAGGATCGCTTTCTCAGACTTTCAATTAAATTAGATTGCTGCAGGACAATTGCCTATAAACCAGTCCATGTGTTTCTCTCTCTTTCTCCTCTCATTGTCTCGTCTCTCTCTCTCTCTGGCCATTTTCTGGATGATAAGTCCAGCAGCTGTGAGGATTTCATAAAGATGGTGCATGTGTTACCAGATACTAAATCATCTACAAACGAATACCATCTTTCAGTTATCATGAATGGAATCTTGTTTTTAGCTAGGTCAGTGAGGCCATGCATTCACGCAATAAAACCACTGTTACTCTACTAATTTCCTTATCACCACTGTATACATGTACAGTATACAGTTCAAGTAAAATTATATAGACTTAAGTTTAGTATCTTCAATGATACAGTATGCAGTAATGTGTGTGAAGTGTCTTTCCCAATCCTTCGCCCTGTGACACCTGCTACTATCCACAGGTTATATTTAAATCAAATGATTTCTTTGGCATGTTGCTCATAGCTACACAAACCTCTTATATCAACAGCCTTAGGATTACGTCTTATTTGCAAACATAGTTGTGGCCACAAAAGTCCACAAATCCTATTCAAAAAGTTCCACAAAGGGCTGGCATGGAATGCAGTGCACCAAACCGCCCTGTCTGGCCCGCTACATCCCCCAATAGCAAAAAACCCTTGAACCATTCAAAGCATGTGGACAGACAGACAGACACACACACACACACACACACACACACACACACACACACACACACACACACACACACACACACACACACACACACACACACACACACACACACACACACACACACACACACACACACACACACAGACCATTTGAAGCTTGCAAAACAGTCCGAGCTGTTGGTATCGTCTTCCAGAATGTTAACAATAGGTGTTGTTAGCAAACTGCCAAAGGAAAGATTGAGGGGAGGATGGATGGAGAGAGGAGGAGGAGGGAGAGAAGGAGAGACACAAGAGAGAGGGGGGAGAGGGGGGCGGTGGGGTTGAAATTCTTTTGGCTGACGTGTTTTGCAGTCAAGCCCCGACGCGGCTGTTGAAAAGAAAACCTCAGTGTTTCTTTGAACTTGCAGATACGGACAAACTGAGAGGAGGATACCTTGGAATCCACACTGATAATGCCATTCCGAGATTCAATTTCACTTTTCACTGGCGCAGAGGGAATGCCAACAGGAGAGAGAGAGCGAGAGAGGAGAGGAGAGGGAAAGAGAAGTCCTCTCCCTCGCTCCGTCTTTTCTCCCCAGATACCAGCTCATGTCCAATTCCCACAAGTGTAATCCTCTTTGCTGCATAATGTTTTTTTTGTACACTTTACTCTACTTTTAAGGATTGTGGTTTCGGTCCAAGCTGTTTTAACCCATTGATTTTGTGTGTTTTTCTTTAATTCTCACTGCATTATGTCTGTCTGTCTGTCTCTCTCTCTGTCCGTCTCTCTGTCTCTCTGTCTCTCTGTCTCTGTCTCTGTCTCTCTGTGTGTGTGTGTGTGTGTGTGTGTGTGTGTGTGTGTGTGTGTGTGTGTGTGTGTGTGTGTGTGTGTGTGTGTGTGTGTGTGTGTGTGTGTGTGTGTGTGTGTGTGTGTGTGTGTGTGTGTGTGTGTGTGTGTCTCTCTCTCTCTCTCTCTCTCTCTCTCTCTCTCTCTCTCTCTCTGTCTGCCTCTGTCTGTCTGTGTCTGTCTCTGTCTCTCTCTCTCTCTCTGTCTCTCTCTCTCTCTCTCTCCCCCCCCCCCATTAAACACTCTGCTGCCTCTTTCTCCTGTTTTGTCTCTACTAAATCCTTCACTCCCTAAATTCTTCACCCCCATCCTCAATCCTCTCACTATCATTTATCTTTCCCCGGAGAAGAGGAGCTGGACTATCTGACCCCACCATTGTGGGACAGTCACCCTCCTATCTTTCTTCCTGTGGACCATCAGCCTGGGGTAGCGATGGAGGGTGAGACTCGTCGATTGCAAGGCAAACCTGTCCCCTCTCTCCTCCTCTTCTAGCACCCACCACGTGCATGGTGTTGTACTGAGCAGACCAAGACACACTGAGAGAGACAGTGTGGATGTCTTTCTGCTTCCTCTACTATTCACGTGCAACATTCCTATCTTTGTTTGAGCAAGAGAGTCTCAATTGGCTTCGCTGTAAGGATGACGGCGTGGATGGCGAGCATGCCGATGCAGTACATGCCATGATGTTCACGGGTTATGATGCATTATGTCTTCCTCTCCATCTCTGAAGCACCTTCTGCCATTTCTCTTTCTAAAAGCCAGTGAGCATTGACCTTTCATCTTGAAGCGCCAAACAAAGTCTGCTGCACGTTATTTTTCTTTCATTGCTCCGCCTCATTTCCTTTTGCCTTTGCACCCTGTTCTCATTGCTATGAATCGCACGTATACCTTCTCATAAGAAAAAAAATAGCATCTTAAAAATAATCACCATGACCACGGACACGATTCCCCCGGCTTCTCCTGTCACCACCGCCAGAACAATACCTGCTATTCTGTTCGTCCTTATCTGCCTCAGAGAGACCAGCACATCCCTGAAAGAGAAGGAAGCAGAGAGAAAGAGAGAGAGTACACCCCCCCCCCCCCCTTCCCTAATCTCTCTCAGTGATAGAGGCGTTTCAGGAACGTAGCATAGCATACCTCAGCGGAGCCCACCCAATAAATCACTCTACTCTGCATCACTTCAGATGAGTCTCAACAGTTCATCTACAGTGAACAGGGGGGCCCCAAGGGGCCTCAGCCGCACGTATAGCTCGCTATATCGCACGTATAGTCCCACGGGGGCCCGTGTCAAATTGTCAGGCAGTGGTCATATCTGTGCCTTATCTTTTCGCTCTCTATCCCCCTCTGTCTTCTCTCATTTTACATGTCTTCTGTCTCTTAATCTTCCTCACCCCTGCATAGAGGAGGCCCGTGGCTGGGTCTTGTTTGGCATGTGCGACTCATGTTTGGGGGGCTTTCTCTGTTTGAGAATGCTAAACGTTCTTTCAATAAACCCCCATTTACATTTTCAAGCTTTTTCCACCCTTTTTTTTCCAGCAAGGCGAGCAAGTTGAGACCTGTTATCTCTTCCACAACGAGGGTCTTAATGGACACAGGGTCATCTTGGGTTTCTGAGCTATAGTCTCAAGAAGAACATGCACTACTGTGCAAACCATAGCAGAAAGCAGGAGTTAAAGGAGAGGGCGATAGAGAAGAGGAGAGATAGTTTGTGTGTGTGTGTGTGTGTGTGTGTCAGACAATTGGACTCGAGTCATAGTGACTCGACTCGAGTCTGACTCGAGTCGCATATTTGACGACTTGCGACTCGACTCGGACTTTGAAGGTAAAGACTTGCGACTCGACTCGGACTTGGAAGGTAAAAGACCAACGAGACTTGAGACTCGACTTGGACTTGCTAGCCAATGACTCCCGACTCGACTCGACTTGAGACAAGATGACTCTAATGACTCGTTTAGGTTTTTCCCCTATGAATGATCTGTGTGTGAAATGCGCTCTTTCTTTATACAAACCCATGCTCGCTCACTCTACCGCAAATGCCTCTCTCTCTTTGTACAACCCCATGCTCACTCTACCGCAAATGTGCTCTCTCTCTTCATATAAACCGATGCTCACTCTACCGCATATGCGCTATCTCTCTCTATACAACCCCATGCTCACTCTACCGCAAATGTGCTCTCTCTCTTCATATAAACCGATGCTCACTCTACCGCAAATGCGCTATCTCTCTTCATACAAACCCATGGTCACTCTACCACAAACGCCACCACCACTCCCAGCGGGGTCATTTTGATTCTATGACGGCTGCCGTCTAGTTATCATCAGTGCCAGTGTTGTGAGGAAAAACAACTAACAAGCAACCAGGTCTAGGAAAACCAGCCCAAAAGAAGCGAGTCAAGCGACTATGGGCCACATGAGCACTCTAACATATACATCAGCTATTTGAAAATAGCAGATCTACAAGCTCACAACGCCTCCCATGCAACTAGTCGTTAGTGTTTTGTTTATGACCCCAGCCACCCCAACAACAACAGTAGCACCAGCCAGCGAGATATACGTACTTGTCTAACATGAAAGTCACTCACCACTGTCGAATTTACTTTATCCATGGTAACAGCAATAAAGTCTTAGTCCGTTTTTTGGTGCGCAACACAACCCTCGTTTAAGTGAATTGCTTTCACCTGCTGCTGCTGTGCAGAGTGTGCGCTACAGGGCATATCTCCGTCAAGCCAGGGTGACCTACCCAGGCTCATGAAATTCATATGCAGGCATAGTAGCCAATTAGTATGGAAGTCCATAGGTCCAAAAATTAAATAATAACTAACACAATGAAATAAATAATAAACACGATGATATAAATACAAAATACAATTAAATAAATACAAAATACAATTAAATAAATAAATGTATTTATTTATTGTGTATTTTTTTATATATCATTGGGTTTTCTATTTATTTCTTTGTGGTTCTTATTTATTTCATTGTAACTTTTAATGTCAACCTATATATATTACATGATGCCACTTTTAGCTATTTAATCAAGTCCATTGGTCCAAAAATTAAAAAATAAATATCGCAATGAAATTAATAAAATCCACAATGAATTATATAAAAAACACAATGATATAAATAAAAATACAATTAAATAAATAAAAAATACAATTAAATAAATACATTTATTTATTTATTCTGTAATGTTTTTTATTTTATTGCGTTTTATATTTATTTCATTGTGACTTTTAATGTCAACCTATATATATTACATGTTGCCACTTTTAGCTATTTCATAAGGTACATTGGTCCAAAAATGTTATAACAAATACCATAATGAAATATATAAAAAACATGATGATATAAATAAAAAATGCAAATAAATAAATAAATACATTTATTTATTTTTTAGTGTTTTTCATTTAATTGTGCTTTTTATTTATTTATTTTGGTATTTATTAAATGGGTTTTTTATTTCATGCTGTCTTTTCAAAAGAATGGCTTCCATTTACCCAATCATGGTTTGACATCGCCGTCTGTCAATCAACAGGAACGGGGCGGGACCATAGGGCGGGACCTATTTGCTGATTGGGTAATCCCTGGCTCTGGATTACTTTGGTCTGTCTGTAAAACTGAAGCCAGCTCCGCCATTTTTAAATCCCACTGAATATCACTAGTGTTTTTATCTGTAGATAAAGTAGGCCTATTATAATCGATTTGTGGTAAAAGTTGTGGCATATGTGAATGAGAATGACTTGAGGGATGTGATGTTTACTTTAGATTAGATAGTTGTTGTTTTTTTCGCGGACCCCCCCGCGATTTCCTCCCTCACTAAAATGATAGCCTACTTACTTGTTAATGTTTTTTTTTCTTCACACATTTGGTAAATAGATCAGAGAGAGAGAGAGAGAGAGAGAGAGAGAGAGAGAGAGAGAGAGAGAGAGAGAGAGAGAGAGAGAGAGAGAGAGAGAGAGAGAGAGAGAGAGAGAGAGAGAGAGACACACAATAAGGTGTCAAGGAGGTGGTCAGCAGTGTAAATGGCTCTTACAATTTAAATAAGGCTACAATGACCAGTTACAGATACACTTCATCCACCTGAAAGGTGCGAATAGTTGCTACTATACTTTTTGGGAGGGATGTTCAGCAATAAAAATGACCCAAAAAAATGACAGTATCAGTATGCTCAGGTTTAAAAACGTGACAGTGCTTACAGACAAATGATATGCTTGGCTTGATTAATAAGCTACATTGAAAAAAGAAACAAAAAACAGATTACAGGACAACAATATCAGATATCCCCATCATGCAAGAATAAAGACAGTAAACTCAAATAGCATTCAATGTGGGTTAATAATGAAAAAATATGTAATCAGTTACTTCAACTTGATTATATGCAAGTATAAAGACCGTAAAACTATATATACATTGGGGGTGGTTAATAAGGAATAATACAAATGAATATTTGATGGGGCGCTGGGTCCGCGGAAGTTTACAAAATTGTGGAGGGGGTCCTTTGGTCCTATAAGGATGGGGACCCTTGAGATAGAGAATGCCAGTGTTAAACATTACTTACAGCGGCCCTGAAGGTTAAATCTGTACTCCAGGTTGAACACCTGTATATCGGTATCAGAGAATGAACATTTTAAATTGAATGTTCAATAAGGAGGTTCAAGCATGTTTGTTTTTACTTTCTTTTCTTTTTCCCCCAGTTTTTTTTCTTCCATAAGCAGAATTAGAGGGTATCTAACAACATAATTATGATTTGTTTTGGTTTTCATTTCATTTAATTGTATTATTTAAAAAATATTGTGTTATATATACATCGTGGGTTTTCCTTTCCTTTAATGCCTATGCGAACCCGGGGGTCTGGTGAAGGGGTTAAGAAGCGCCTGGGTTGTTTTACAGCTATGTCATAGGAAGAGATAGATATTATTGTTGTAAGCAAGCAAACAGCCGAATACATTAATATATATCACTGATAGACAATCTGTACACTGGAAAAAGAGGCACCTCTTTCATTTGCAGTGGGAATTTGTGTGAACTGTTTGTCTCTGCTTACATGACATTATATCTTATCTCAGGTACGTGATATAGGTATGTGTAAATATGTAGATAATTTGTTTACTTGATTGATCTCCTTTCCCCCTTGCACCCCCACCCCCTTCTTTTTCTTCCCTTTATTTTGGAAATATTATGATGGGAACTATGCACAAAAACAAATTTCACCCACTTTTTAAACCTGTGATGTGACAATAAAGCTGATTATCACGTACCTGAGATAAGATATAATGTCATGTAAGCAGAGACAAACAGTTCACACAAATTCCCACTGCAAATGAAAGAGGTGCCTCTTTTTCCAGTGTACAGATTGTCTATCAGTGATATATATTAATGTATTCGGCTGTTTGCTTGCTTACAACAATAATATCTATCTCTTCCTATGACATAGCTGTAAAACAACCCAGGCGCTTCTTAATAGAGCCCTGCACGGGCCGAGAATGTGGGCCCAAGCCCGGCCCTGGCCCATGGTATTCAGCCCGGCCCGGCCCCTGGCCCGATAGGTGGCGCAATTTTACAGTCCGAGCCCGGCCCTGGCCCGTGGTATTCAGCCCGAGCCCGGCCCTGGGCCCGTGTGTCAAATACAGAATCAGCCCAAGCCCGGCCCGTTTTGGCGGGCCGGGCCGGGCTTCAATGATCAATTATCTGCGCAAAATGTTCTGTGAGCCCGAGCCCGGCCCTGGGCCCGTTTGTCAAATACAGAATCAGTCCGAGCCCGGGCCTGGCCCGTGGTATTAAGCCCGAGCCCGGCCCTGGGCCCGTGTGTCAAATACAGAATCAGCCCAAGCCCGGCCCGCCGGGCCGTGGGCGGGCTCTGGCGGGCCTGCAGGACTCTACTTCTTAACCCCTTCACCAGACCCCCGGGTTCGCATAGGCATTAAAGGAAAGGAAAACCCACGATGTATATATAACACAATATTTTTTAAATAATACAATTAAATGAAATGAAAACCAAAACAAATCATAATTATGTTGTTGGATACCCTCTAATTCTGCTTATGGAAAAAAAACTGTGGAAAAAAGAAAAGAAAGTAAAAACAAACATGCTTGAACCTCCTTATTGAACATTCAATTTAAAATGTTCATTCTCTGATACCGATATACAGGTGTTCAACCTGGAGTACAGATTTAACCTTCAGGGCCGCTGTAAGTAATGTTTAACACTGGCATTCTCTATCTCAAGGGTCCCCATCCTTGTAGGACCAAAGGACCCCCTCCACAATTTTGTAAACTTCCGCGGACCCAGCGCCCCATCAAATATTCATTTGTATTATTCCTTATTAACCACCCCCAATGTATATATAGTTTTACGGTCTTTATACTTGCATATAATCAAGTTGAAGTAACTGATTACATATTTTTTCATTATTAACCCACATTGAATGCTATTTGAGTTTACTGTCTTTATTCTTGCATGATGGGGATATCTGATATTGTTGTCCTGTAATCTGTTTTTTCTTTCTTTTTTCAATGTAGCTTATTAATCAAGCCAAGCATATAATTTGTCTGTAAGCACTGTCACGTTTTTAAACCTGAGCATACTGATACTGTCATTTTTTTGGGTCATTTTTATTGCTGAACATCCCTCCCAAAAAGTATAGTAGCAACTATTCGCACCTTTCAGGTGGATGAAGTGTATCTGTAACTGGTCATTGTAGCCTTATTTAAATTGTAAGAGCCATTTACACTGCTGACCACCTCCTTGACACCTTATTGTGTCTCTCTCTCTCTCTCTCTCTCTCTCTCTCTCTCTCTCTCTCTCTCTCTCTCTCTCTCTCTCTCTCTCTCTCGCTCTCTCTCTCTCTGATCTATTTACCAAATGTGTGAAGAAAAAAAAACATTAACAAGTAAGTAGGCTATCATTTTAGTGAGGGAGGAAATCGCGGGGGGGTCCGCGGGGGTCCGCGAAAAAAACAACAACTATCTAATCTAAAGTAAACATCACATCCCTCAAGTCATTCTCATTCACATATGCCACAACTTTTACCACAAATCGATTATAATAGGCCTACTTTATCTACAGATAAAAACACTAGTGATATTCAGTGGGATTTAAAAATGGCGGAGCTGGCTTCAGTTTTACAGACAGACCAAAGTAATCCAGAGCCAGGGATTACCCAATCAGCAAATAGGTCCCGCCCTATGGTCCCGCCCCGTTCCTGTTGATTGACAGACGGCGATGTCAAACCATGATTGGGTAAATGGAAGCCATTCTTTTGAAAAGACAGCATGAAATAAAAAACCCATTTAATAAATACCAAAATAAATAAATAAAAAGCACAATTAAATGAAAAACACTAAAAAATAAATAAATGTATTTATTTATTTATTTGCATTTTTTATTTATATCATCATGTTTTTTATATATTTCATTGTGGTATTTGTTATAACATTTTTGGACCAATGTACCTTATGAAATAGCTAAAAGTGGCAACATGTAATATATATAGGTTGACATTAAAAGTCACAATGAAATAAATATAAAACGCAATAAAATAAAAAACATTACAGAATAAATAAATAAATGTATTTATTTAATTGTATTTTTTATTTATTTAATTGTATTTTTATTTATATCATTGTGTTTTTTATATAATTCATTGTGGATTTTATTAATTTCATTGCGATATTTATTTTTTAATTTTTGGACCAATGGACTTGATTAAATTGCTAAAAGTGGCATCATGTAATATATATAGGTTGACATTAAAAGTTACAATGAAATAAATAAGAACCACAAAGAAATAAATAGAAAACCCAATGATATATAAAAAAATACACAATAAATAAATACATTTATTTATTTAATTGTATTTTGTATTTTTTTCATCGTGTTTATTATTTATTTCATTGTGGTATTTATTATTTAATTTTTGGACCTATGGACTTCCATAAATTAGAATGAAATCTGCTAAAACTGACTCATATACTGATACAGAACCATATATTGGCTATATATTATGGCTGTCGGGTGGAAATCTTGTATGTTCCTTTTTCATTATTATTTAAAAACAATTTGAAATCGTGAAAATAGCCAATCTACAAGCTGTAATTATTTAATAATTAAGAAATACTATATTTTAAAGACTGAAAAATTAACTAAAGTCAATATTAGAGCAAGTTCATTCACATTTCATTTGAATGAAAATAACTTGTGGGTAAAATTCATTCTGTGAATCTAATGTGATTAATGTGACCCCTACTTCAGTCAGTGAAGTCCAGGGCTGAATGTGACATATTGAGACCTATGTAACTAAATATTGGTAATTTGCCAACACATTATTTTGTGAAATAAATGGGTTATATTTCACAGATAGTTATACTATTCTTATAATATATTAAAATACAATCATCCTTAACCTTCAAGTTAAATGCATTATTGACTTGCCCACAACAGAAAGACTTGGGACTCGACTTGGACTTGGGACCAAATGACTTGGGACTCGACTTGGACTCGGACCGGAGGGTTGGATTGACTTGGGACTCGACTTGGACTTGGGACCAAATGACTTGGGACTCGACTTGGGACTCGGACCTGAGGGTTGGATTGACTTGGGACTCGACTTGGACTTGGGACCAAATGACTTGGGACTCGACTTGGACTTGGGACCAAACGACTTGGGACTCGACTTGGACTTGGGACCAAATGACTTGGGACTCGACTTGGACTCGGACCGGAGCGACTTGAACAATTGTCTGGTGTGTGTATACTGTATGTGTTTCTTGCTTATGTGAAACACCTTCCCCTTTCCTTAAGCTTAACATCAGCACTTAATGTCTTAAGTTGATGTGCTTTTTGTCTATAATGGATGTGTGAAAGTTTGTGACTGCTTTGTAGACATTTAAAAAGCATAATGTCTCCTAAGGGTTCGCCCACGGCCCTAAACTAATGACATTTTATATACCATTCATAACTTACTGTAATTCTCCTCTTTTAATTACTTTTCAACACTAATCCTCTTAGTAGTCATATCAATCTCCTTTGTGCAATAACAAAGCATGAGTCGACAAAAGAAGTCAATGACTTCCCATTTAAAAGCGACTTAGAGATATAGTTGCAGCATAATTAGATAGTACTTGCAAATGAAACAAAGTCTCTTGATGTATTTAATGCCGGTTGAAGTGGCACTGAATAAATTGCCCCAATGAAGATATTTCCTGACTGTCTCAGCTGCGTGCTTATCAGAGAAAGTGGGGCTATGCAGTAATGCAAATGTACTAATATCAACTGCAGCCTTCAAGGGATATCTGCCTGAAATGGATTCATTATTCATTATCTCAGTCATATTGTAATTAGTTATGATTCATAATTATCATGGCCAGTGTGTGTGACTATATATATATATATATATATATATATATATATATATATATATATATATATATATATATATGTATATATATATATATGTATATATATTGTCTTTGTGATTAGAATGACAATGGGTGTGTCATGAACAAATGATCACGTAGGGCCTAGGTGATAATTTATCCATCACATACCCAAGCACGTGTTGCATTGTGTGATTTAACATCGTAGACTGTGATAGACAAACTTTACGCTGCATATTTTTGCACCGCACTGTTTTTCATCTATTTTGTCGAAATCACCCCACATCACACTCCTATGTGAAATTGGCAGCACGCAATTTGAGGAAATTAAACAACCAGATGTGCACTCACACACACTTTTCCCTCTAGCTACTAGCTATTTAAAACACTTTTGTTTTTGGAACATTTTGAATTGCCTGTTTTGGAAAACAGTAAAGTTTTTTTTATTAAAAAGTAAAATAGAATTATATATACTAGAGGTTTGGACATCTAAAGTTAGTTAGTATATCCCCATACCCTGTATATTGGCATGCCCATGTATGGGCATATTGGTTGGCTCGGCACTTCTGGACAACTGGATATCCATATTTGCCCATATGGACATATCGGTCGGATCGGTGGTTCTAGACAACCGCATATCCGAACGACTCAGCGGCGGGAACCGAACTCCCTTGAGTCCTTGCAGATGCGTGCGCCGAGTTTGAAGTCGATCGGTCACATTCATGCACATGACCATAAATGGGCATAGCATCTACCTATCTATGTATAACAACATTATCTGGATCTGTGGCTCTGGACAACCAGATCTCCATATATGCCTATATATGGGCTTATCAAGTTTGTTTATGGTTATGTCTGAGTCATAGTGACATGGCCGTGGTCATGCCTACATATGGGCGTATCGGGTTTGTTCATGGTTATGTCTGAGTCATAATGACGTGGACACCGTCCGTCCGTCTGTCCGTCCGTCCGCCCGCCTTCATCCTCACAGGGAGCATAAATGTGCTCAACAAGGTGCATGGCAGTCCACACATTAGATTTAGAGATGTCTTGTGTGCAAGTGGAAATGTTGGCCTATGGGTGATGCTAGAGGAAAAGCAAAGAGGTTGAGAAGCATGAACATTTCTCTTTACTCTATCAGTCAAGCGTATAAAAAAAAATACAGACCTGAAAGAAGAGAGAAAGACCAATCCAAAAGATACATGTTTCTGGGGTCTCTGACAGGACAAGCCCTTACATACTGACTGCCCACACAATTTATATCGCTGGACATTGATTTACTGTAAACACAGTGGAACTTGGGAGTCCCCCAGTCTACCAATCATGCAGCTGTCACGACCCCAGTAGACCAGCCAATGACCACTAAATATGATACTGGAGTGGATTTACGGGTGTTCGCTCCGCTGTCTGTCTCTCTGTCTTTGTATGTGTCTGTCAACCTCTCTCTTTCTCCCTCCCCCCTCTGTCTGTCTGTCTGTCTGTCTGTCTGTCTGTCTGTCTGTCTGTCTGTCTGTCTGTCTGTCTGTCTGTCTGTCCGTCCATATAAATCTGTGGCATCTGTGAGATGCAGGAGGCATGCGGCACCCAGGGAATGTGTTGTGCACTTGGTCCTGGAGCTAAAGCCAGTGCTGATTACAGTGCAGTAGGCCAAACTGAACATGAGCCCTCCCCTCTCATGTACAGTGAGATGAACTCTATTTATGACAGGAAGCTTGGTTATAATGTGACCTAGAAATGCAAGGAGGGGGTAACTCGCATACATTTAAGTTATTTATATTGCTTGCTTGCATGAGTTTGGCTGTGTCACCATTGTAACGTGATGAGGGCAGGCTAGGATGGGAGTGTAAAAGGGATAAAGGGTGTTGCTCACCGGTGTCCTGCACCGAAAATAGCAGATCTACATGCTCACAACGAGTCAAGCTGCGGCACCTTGTGAGCTAGTAGATCTGCTATTTTAGGTGTGCTTCACTGGCGCTCAGCTAAATATAATCATAAATAATAAAGCTAATAATAAATCTCAGGTTTATTATCCCCCTCTTGGTTCCGGCACCACATGTAAGCAGGGGAAAAAAGGTATAATTTCATACATTTTGTCAGTTTCATTAATCATCCCATTCTGTTCCTCTGAATAAAATACAGTATTAAAGTATTCAAATGGAAAGCATTTGCATCTCGACCATCACCAATTGGCCCCCATATTTCATTTTGATGGAGATGACAGCCCTTTATGTAAAACTCTCATCCAATAATGATGTGTTCAAAAAGACCAAATTAGTAAATCAGTTGCTGTTCATCAACATGTATATTTAAAGTTGGGATCTACTGTATATTGCCTATGTAAAATCTCAGTATTTTACACTATTAAAACAATAATGCCAAACAAATTGCCCAAATTAATTGTACACTCCTTAATTCTTTTTTTTAAAGTATTTTGAATGACTAAAGTGTCTAGTAAATATCTACAATATATAAAAATGATATTTTCAAATGAATCTTTGTCAAATTTTGTACAATGTATTTGCAATGATAGTGCATAAAGTTGTTTCCTGTATAGGCTTGCTTTGAGATGATTGCATCTCAGAATGCATAGAAAGATAACAATCAGACATCCCCATACCTTCAGCTTTAGTTGTGCACCATGCGGTTGACAGGTGCAGCGCTCTGGGTACATTCTCCTCTCCCACAAGCCCACACGGCTCGCTACTCAAACAGGATCGTTTTCTCATAACATTTTCACAGACTAGGTAGTGGGTGTACTGTCTCTGTGTTTATGACCATATAAAAAAAAAAGAAGGCTGGAATTAGACATGTCAAAGTGGGGAGCTGGATGGCGGTGTGTGTTGCCACTTGCCAAGACGACAGTGTATCGTTGTTGGAATGAAGGTGTGAGGATTGTAGAGTCACTGAGGATAATAGCATCTTTTGTGGTGTGTAGGTAATTGTGGGCAGAGTAGTGGCAGATAACACGGCCCTTCTGTGTACTCATCACAGAGGATACGTGTGGACTTGTCACAACATGGTAACATCCTCCTTCCTTCCACAGGCGGACAGGCCCTACAGTAAACACATACACAATTATGGACACACATAAATGGGATGTTATATGTTCAACATAATTACCCCCGTGAACTCTACCCTTTGACTCATTTCAGCTCTGTCTGGCAGCTCTGCCTCCTTCCTTCTCCATCTCCTCTATTTCTGTCTCTCTCTCCCTCCCTTTCCCTCTGTTTACGTTGTCTTTCTCCGTCTACAGACCTGAACGAGTGCGGTTTGAAGCCAAGGCCTTGTAAACATAGGTGTATGAACACATACGGCAGTTACAAGTGCTACTGCCTCAACGGATACATGCTGATGCCTGACGGAACGTGTGGAAGTGAGTTTAACTTTGTACCATTATCGATCTGTGTATCTATCTTCCTGCCCCAGTTTTTGGTCTCTACTCCTATGTCTCTCTCTCTCTGTCTGTCTCTGACAGCCTCTTTCTTTCTCTTTCTCTCTCTTTCTTCCTGTGTGTCTCTATCTCTTTTTTTACTTTGGCTCTCTGTCTCCCCGTACTGTTTCGTACCAATTAAATAAGTAATTTCTCCTTACTGAAGTTCCCTTCCTAACCTCATTAATCTCTCAACAAGCCGTACATGTTTTTAAATTTCTCTATTCTGTCTCAATGCACCGGTAAGTGGTTATGTAGAAATCTAATTTCCCTCTCTGAACTCTCCTCCCTACTTTCTCCCTTTCTGCCTCTTGCATAATCTCTGTACCACTTTGCTATTGTGGTGATATATAACTATGAACCCTCTTTCCTCGGTACAAATATACCTACATGATTTCACCACAAGGCAAAGTTGATGACACGCACTATCTTATTATGAGATACATTTCCACACTCTTGCGAGCGCCTTTCACAGCAGCTGCACAGTGACTTTGATAAAATGTTTTGATTATGCCCCATTTTTGAATCATCTTGCCACGAGCGCTCTCTCTCTCTCTCTCTCTCTCTCTCTTTCTCTCTCTCTCTCTCTGTCTCTCTCTCTCTCTCTAGCCCTTTCTCTCTCGCTCTCCAGCTCTCTCTCTTTCTGGGCTTTGAGAGACACCTGTGAAGAAACCATAAGAGCTGTAAAATGAACAATTTAAAAGGAACCATGACTTTTACCGCCCCCACACCCCACACCCCAACCCCTCCACTCTTTCTTTATAGGTTGGCCTGAGGAATGTGCTTGTCTTATTGGATGCCCAGAGGTGTCCCACTGAACGGCAGTCGATACTTGTCTCGCTGGCGCTGCCTCCAAACATCTAATAAATGTTTCCCCTCCTCTCACCTTTCCACTTTTGTGCAATAAGTAGTTTTATAGGGGACTATTCTATTCTGAGATTGTATAGAGAGTACAACCTCTATCGATATTGTCGAGTGCTGCTCTGCTACACTCTCTGCTATGCACACATGGACACTTAAAGTAGCTCAAGGTAACAAAACGACATATAATGAAATGGATACAAAGCTACGGTCATAATGTGGACTTTATAATTATGCAAGTGGTAAATGGTGTGTATTGATTTAAAGGGATAGTTTTTTTCTATTGATTAGTCACCCAATGGAGACTTGAATTCATGGATATTTTTTGTTTTTTTTCCTAAGCCAATAATTTGATGACCAGCGGACCGGTAGGAGACAAATTATTGGTTTAGGAATGCGAAAAAAAAAGAAAAAAAAAATCCATGAATTCAAGTCTCCATGGGGTGACTAACCGATAGAAAAAAAGTTAATTTTGGGGTGAACTATCCCTTTAAGCGTCACACTGCTCCTGTTCGCTAACTTTTAATTAGTCAGCCTTTTGCCTTTGGAGAAGTTAGTCGTTCCTTCGTGAGTCTAGTTCATGCCATAACGAGCCACTGCTCCAGACGGTTGTTGTGTGTTGCGATGATGATAGCTTCCAAACGCCCTGCCCTTCGCCTTCGCCTTCTCCCTCCTCCTCCTCCTCCCGCTTTGATCGATAGATCACTGTAGCTTTTAATCAACCTGGTCTCCCTCCAAACTCCTCTCCGCTCCATGGCTCCCATGGTAGTCTGAGTGCTAGTGGCAACTGCAGCAGAATCAGCATCAAGGGCCCTCAAATTTAATTTCCTCTCCGACACAGAGATCCCACCAGAAGAATAGAGCCCGACATTTTGTTATTATTTTGGAAAGTCTTGATTCAGAATGCACACTGGCTCAACAGCACACAGTAACATCCCCAGTGTTCATTTAACTGAGAGGGGACACATGTAACCAAATGGCAGCCTGGTAAACCACCCATCGCTGAATGAAAATGAAATTGAATTCCGCGACCGGGTTGTTTACCAGGCTAGCCAAATGGAGCTGTAAGAGGGCATTACGTCTCAGAGTTAAATGAGCACAGAGGACTTCTGTGCAGAAAACACTGCAAACTGGTGCATTGATGGGGGAGAAAGGGGTTGAAGATGGGTGAGGGAGGACCACAGAGTCTTTGGTGTGGCAGAGAGGGGCTGTGGGGTAAATAAATAATCTAATAATAGGCAGGTTGTGTGACCTTTTGTTATTATTTGCACCCTGGAGTCATCATGGGGTCATCTTTGATAATACGAAGACAGTGTCAGACTGTGTCTGACCCTCAAACCCTCTCTGGAGAATAGGGAAGATTGTGACTGTGTGACTGTGTGTGCACGCACACCTTCGATTACTTTATTATTAAAGGTAAAATAATAACACCGATTAATATCTCATTTCCAAGGTCGACCTAGCCAAGGAAGAAGTGTACAGATATATAACACGCCACATACAGTACATGTCCTAACCTCAACCACTAACATGTGGGCTGCATTTTTGTCAATAAAGACATCACTACAGTAGCATCACAAAATACATTAAAATGGGGAGAAAGACAGAGAAAAACAGCATTTGACACCTTTTAAAAACATTCCAAGGCCAGGTTCCAATGGCAGCAACCCTGAATGTTTTTCTTTACCTTTTACCTTTACCTTTAATTCAGTTTTACTCTTAGAATACAGAAAACATGCTCAAGCTCTTGGGACCGAGATCCACTGATCTCAGTTGTAAGTACGATGGGAACATCGCCCAAGATAGCTTTATAAACAAATGTCAGCCAGTGACAAACAGTAATCTCCAGGTACGTACAGTATGTAAAGAGTTGTCCATTCGACTGTATCCAAATGATTTCAGTCGCAATATCAGACAGTCTGAATGAAATGAAATGTTGAACATAATGTTTATTATGCAGCACTAGGGTACGTGTGGGTGGTTTATCTGCAACAAAATGAGACAGGCAGAGCCAAAGAGAGAGATGCACTGTATAAATATTGACTCCGGTGTGTGCTCCACTGTATTGTGGAATTTGTTCGCGTGCGTAACATGCTTTTCCATTTGTTCCTCCCCTCCACTATGCAGATGCCCGTAGCTGTGGCATGGCTAACTGTCAGTACGGCTGTCAGGTCCTCAAAGGAGAGGTGCGATGCCAGTGTCCATCTCCTGGTCTGCAGCTGGCGCCTGATGGGAGGACATGTGTGGGTATGTTCTTGTCTAACCTTTTCTGTTCAACTAATAATTGTAGGTACAGTAATGTCATAAGATGAATAGCAAAAATAGACGATCTACAAGCTCACGACACGCCGTCATTTTAGAATATTTTACAAATCTTTTGAAAAATAAGAATGCCAGGGAGGGAGAGGGTAAATCATCCACTCCTGAAACCACTGTTTATTGACATGTGGATCATCATCAGGTGAATAAACTGATACTGTATACTGTAGCAAATGTTACGATTTTTCAGGCAGGAAGTTGGGAGGCAGACATTGAAACGGAGGCTTAGTGTTAGGGATAGGTTTAAGATTAAGAAGATTACTGTTATTAATCTCCTTGGAGAAATTGTTTTTTTGTCGCTCAGTTTTAACCACACATACAGTAGGCTCGAAATACAGACATGCACACACAGGGTCATACAATGTGGCAAGATGGAGTAATCGGCTGCCATGTAGCAGTGCCCAGGAGCAGTTAGGGGTTCGGTGCCTTTCTCAAGTGCACCTTGACAGTGCCCAGGAGGTGAACTGGCATCTCTTCAGCTAGCACTCCACACACCACACACTGTTGTGATCCATGCTGGACTTGAACCGGCCAACCTCCTTTAGCCAAGGTAAGTCCCTACAGACTGATACTGCTGACCCCTTAAGTCCTTAACCGTAACCCTAGGGGTAGGTAGACAGTGAATAGGAGACAGAAAAGACTACCTGAAGGTGTGGTGGTTTTTACTCTAATACCACATTTCCGCCGAAATGATCATCGATATGCAGGTTTTTGTGGGAAAACCCGCCAAATATGGGCAATCGACTCCTTTTTCATTGCCGTTGTATGCCTTTCTGTTTAAAAAACAAAAACTTTACTTGTGTGTCATGTTAGGTGTCAAAAATGCACTAGGCCTACTAGATCATAAGAGAAGAAAACCCACTACAGGAGCTATATCGACCATTAAGAATAAAAGGATGTCTGTCATCTTATGAGTCGTGACATTCTTTCACCAGAAATGAGTGCGTTCTGTAGACTGTAATAAAAATAATGGCATTCGTGAACTGCCTGCTAGTAGCGCTCTCTCTCTCTCTCTCTCTCTCTCTCTCTCTCTCTCTCTCTCTCTCTCTCTCTCTCTCTCTCTCTCTCTCACACACACACACACACACATACCACACCCTCTCTCACTCTGCCTCACTATCTTCCTCTCTCTTGGATACCTGCTGTCCAGAGGCAATATGCAATTACAATTACCCAAAACTGATGGCAATAATTGTTTTGGGATTGCTTGTGATTATGAAAAGACATGGGACTGGGGAGGGTGGGGGGGGGGGGTGTAATAGGGTTATAATAGAGGATTCTGATTGCAAAATAGGTTGAATTACTTCAAACTAATTCTCTTAGACTTTGGATTGAAAAGATTTGGTCGCGCATTTTCCCAGTTTGCACATACTGTATTGATTTTTAGGGTGAGTGAAATACCTGCACAGTAGAGCCTTTCCTTGTCCCCTAGAAACAGGAGAAGCTTTCTCATACCATGCGCCAGAAAAGGGCATCTCTGCCTTGGTGTAATGTTTTCATCACTGCCGATCGGAGCTGGAACTGATAAAAAACACCTAACGCCTACTGCAGTCTTTTTGTCCTGGCTGGGAATCAATGCTAATTGTAACCTTTCCCACTAAAGACAAAAGCAAGATAATGTTAATGTGTGACAGTAGGGATTTTGTCCAGTGGGAAATGGGCTAAAGTATGTATTCAATAATATTTAAAACTTGTCACAGTGCTAACTGCCAGAAGCAACAATTCAGAAGTAAAAACAGAGAATGATTTTTTTCTTGTTTTTCATTTTCTCTTTTTCCATTTTTATTTGGGCTTGTCAGCCTTTGAAGTCACTAGGCGCTGATCAAGTGCATTTGTTGAGGTATGGCAAATTGACAGAGACAAACCCTTGTGAATGAAAACAAACAGAATGTCATACAAAGGTCTGCTCCCTATTGAAGTATGGGAGTGTGCGGTTTTTGTTGTTGTTTTAAATACATCTGAAGCGTTCTATTTGATACTTGAGGCTATACAATATCTACATATACATAGAAAAAGCGAACTTGGAATTCAGTGTTTAATATTTCTAAATCATAGGTTCCTGACAACACGGTAATTTTGTTTTGTTTACCAATGACTTAGTAAGTCACGCATTGAACAAGGGGGTTTTAACTTCCATCCTGCACGGGGAAATCCTCATACTGCAAATGTAGTATGGTACTATTCCTCGCTTCGGTGAATACCCTTTGCCTCCCCCAAGTTACTCATTATCCTTTAAATATGTAAGGCGCATCATTTATTACCTAATGAAGGCCTTATTGCTTAATGATCAACTGAAACAGACCTGAGCATACCCGCTATTCCCAACCTCCACTCTCTCCCACCAATTAAAGGGGTAGGCCTATTTTTCTCACCTCCTGCAAGTTACAACTAATTATTACTATTTCTTAAAGGTAGGGTAAGTGATATTTTTTGGTTAAAACAAAAAGTATTTTGTTAAAAGGTTAAAATACTATATTCTGATAGTAATCATTGCTATAGAGTGTTTGTTCAGTAACAGAAGTCTCCCCGTCTCTCCAGCTCTTTAATAAACAGAAAATACATTTTTCGGTAGGTGTCAAAATCTCAGCCAATCAGGAGAAAGTACCAATTTTTAAGCTTAATTTGTATAGTGTTCCAGTTCCAATTTTGCATGCTCATTTCTTAGTGTCATCACTTCCAATTTCACTTGTTTAATCTATATCCTGATTGAGTTCTCTATCCTGATTGGATAAAATTGGAAATGAAACTGAAACTGAAACGAAAATGCATTTTCTGTTTAATAAAGAGGTGGAGAGACAAGGAGACTCCTAATACTGAACAAACACTCTATAGCAATGAGTACTATCAGAATATAGAGCTATTTAACAATTATTTTAACCAACGCAAATCACTTACCCTACCTTTAAATGTTGAGTCTAAAATCATTCTTTGCTTAATGAAGGTGAATGACCTGGCTGAAATACAACCCAATATTTTTTATTATTATTCAATCCACGTTTTATTTAGAATCAGAATTGGTTTTATTGGTCCAATACTCGATTGGGTATAAAAGATAAATCGATAAAATCTGAAATTTAGGGGTGTCCTATACATGTACACACTAATATGAAGACAGGCCCTGTTGGATGATGGATGGTACTTGTAGGAAGTGAAGTTAGTCCATCTTCGTTCCGCTGTTTAAACGTGGCAGGACTTAGGAAGAGTAGCTCACAGATGGAGGGGGACAAATTGAAGCAGTTAACCTGTGTCAGACTTAAATACAGGCTATCTTCTTTTCCCAGCCTGCTCCATATTGGGGCTATAGAGTAATTCAGCCCAGCTCAGTGCTGCAGAGAGGGGAGGGGTCCTAAAATAGGGTCAATTATAAAGGCTGTCAGTCATAAAGAATGATGGCGGAAGCAGAGTGCTAGGAGGAAGTGAGGTGTTGCGACACAGGTGTTCACTCTGGAAATATTCCTGAAGGCTAGGGCCGGACGATTAATTGCGGTATTGACTGTTGCAACTTCAGATGCGCCTGTAGTGTTTACCTCAGCTTGGAAGGTGTTTCAGGCAGCACTCTTGTGAAATACAGTCATCAAATAGGATCCCTGGCTTTTAAAGTTAAGCTGCAGGAGAGAACTTTGCCGCAGGTTAGTCTTTTGTTAGTACAGAGCCTATTCTGAACATTAGCATCTATTTTCTCCCTCACCCAAAATATGTTAGGAATGTTTTAAAGCACTGAAAGAGAAGTGAAGTAGAAATACATAACTTTGTTCAATATGATGCATTTGCAAGAAAAAATACATCGCTGTCGGGCCTTTTATGTCCAAAACTGTTACATTTCAGGAAATAGGGAAAAAGCTCTGCTTTCCAATGGATCCAATGTAGTTATTATTCAGTTACAAGTTCTTGATAATACCTTTTGTTGATTAAATATTTATAGAACCCACAGAGAGACTTAGCCACTTTCAAACTGGCTTCCCTATTTTAGATATGTTATTATAGGTGAGCAAGTTTTCAAGTTATCAATGTATCTATCTATTTTCACCACTTTTGCAGGACACTAATACGACAATGTTTAAAGTAGGGTATTAATATATCAATAATTAAAAAAAAGAAATATTAAATATGGAAATACAAGGTTTCTGCCCAAAAGTGACGATTTACAGTATGCAGTATGTATACAGTATACAGTGTTGACGATGTCGACGGTACAGTAGTGTTGTACTGCAGGTCTAGAACTAGTTAGTAAAAGATAATTGATAAGAAGGTAATTAAGTAAAATAATAAATATGTCTTTGTAGGCAAAAATATTCAAAATATTTCAAATAAAATGGCAAATAAATATGAAATAGCTGATCTACAAGCTCACAGCTATTACAATTTTGACAATTTTTGCACGGCACCATTTTGCGAGTATAAAATAATGCTTAACTGATTTGTAGTTTAGAAAATAATAAAGCGTGCACTCCTCGATTAAACGATTAATGGAAAAAGTAAGTAGTCAATATAATAATCACGAAGAAAATAATGGACAGTTGCAGCCCTTATGAGTTTGAAGCTGAGTCCATATCTTGGGTCACCCCTCTCTCTTCCCTGTCGGTCTCCACAGTACTGTGCTGTCAAATGGTCAAGTGAAGCAGAATTGCCGGCAAAAAAAAGAAATCTATTTTTAAATAGAAATGCAAATGTGTGGGTTCAGGAAACTCTTCGACAAGGGCGTCTCACCCTGCAGAAAGAAGTGTGTGTTTGAGAAGCTGCTGCAGCAGCCTGCAGCCCAGCCCTCTGATTAATGACTGTATGTTGCTGGGTTGCTGCGTTTCCACCTCGTCCCAGAAGTTTCTGTATGAATGTGGGACAGCCTCATATTTCATTCCTGCCTCTTGTACAATTTCCTCAATGAATCAAAAGGTTTGTCAGGTGAAAACACATTACCAGCCTTTTATATGCTATTTAATAACCGCAGATAAATATGTACGTAGAATGTCTCTCTTTGTTTTGTGAGGAAAGTAAGGGAATTTAGGACGAGAGATGGATAGGCACAGACGTATACAAAACGTAAGAATTCACATGAGTAACAACAATCTTTGACAACAAGAAGAAGGTTATTTTCTATTATGAAAAAGCTGTCGTTCAAAACCAAGTCGATATGGTGTTAAATCTCCCTTTTCCAATGAATACACATTGTTTACATGAGAAAGGAACTCTCCATCTGGAGCTGCTCCATTTGAAAAGCCATGATTTGTTGTATTGTTGTGAAGACGGTCAATATTGAGTTTACTGAGAGATGACAGAAGTTTGCCCTCCATGTCTTGCCATCCACACACACACACACACACACACGAACGTGCGCGCACGCGAAAGTAAGGGAATTTAGGACGAGAGATGGATAGTCACAGACGTATACAAAATGTAAGAATTCACATGAGTAACAGCAATCTTTGACAAGGTTATTTTCTATTATGAAAAAGCAGTCGTTCAAAACCAAATCTCCCTTTTCAAATGAATTCACATAGTTTACATGAGAAAGGAACTGTACATCTGGAGCTGCTCCATTTGAAAAGCCATGCTTTGTTGTTTTGGTGTGAAGACGGATTTTGTAACCCATTTTTTCACCCAGTGCCAATTGCCTATGTAATCCTGGGCGCTACTCTTCCTCTGTCAGCCTAGGGAGAGCCCAGAACTGTGCTCATGCCTCCTTCAATGCAATGAGGAGCAAGCAAGCCGCTTCTTATCACCTGACAGGGGGGAGTTTCCCCGGTTGGACGTAGCGCGTGGAAGGAACACGTTATTCCAACCAGTTCCTTTCCCCTCCATCAGGCGTGGAGATGACACACACACACACACACACACACACACACACACACACACACACACACACACACACACACACACACACACACACACACACACACACACACACACACACACACACACACACACACACACACACACACACACACACAGTAAGACATATTCCATCCTAGGGCCTGCCCAGGGTAACCACAACCTTCTACTGGGGGTTAAGTAGCTGGATCCTTTTATGCCTTATTTATCGAGAGAAGGTCAGAAGTAAGTGTGGATTCTCTTTTACAAGATCTTTTACAACCCAGCAGCTTCACATTGAGTGCTGGGAGCTGGGTTAGTACAACCACTACCTTCCAGTCCAGGTGTCTCTCATGATTTCTGACCTGGAGGCTGCTTCTGTAGTCTTCTGGAGGTTAGTGGAGTGTGGCTTTCTCCCCCTGCGCTCAGCAGCTCGTGTTGTGGTAGCTTTGAGCAAGGCACTTTACTGTAACTCCCACTTGCTCCAGTGAAGCTGCTTGATGTGCAGCAGCAGACCACTGTGCACAGGAAAATGTAACTAAATCTAAAATGTACATACTGTATAACTCTAAGAGGGATAAATTGAACCAAAGGGTCTGTGGCTGTGCCAGATGAGCACATACAGTATGACATTGCTTAACCATGATTCATGCATTTGTATACGGTCAACTGAGTGAGCATAAATAAAACTAAACTAAAAATAATTGGAGGGCTACGTTGCTCCTCAGACTGCATACATTAATGTACTGCAATGTAATTTTCAGCAGTATAGTACAGTCTGCATGTGAGCCAGTTGTGGTCTAAATATTAATACCCTTGTGCCTGCAGAGGTGATCATAACAGGGCTTCAAAGAACAGGCCACAGTGGAGTGAATTGGTTGCAAATACTAGAGCTGAATACAAATCTAGCTTTGTTCATAAAGGAATATCACTGTTGGGCAGAACCACTTTCAACCTGGCCCCTATATTTCTGGCATATGTCATAAGCGAAGGTCTTCTTGGGATCCACATAGAAAGAGTGTAGCTACAATGTAGATATCGTACTTGGCTCCAATCTGTGGCCTACTGGCAGCATTCATACAAAGTTTGGGGCTGATCGGTCCAGCAGTTTGGGAGATTAGCTCCGGAAAATCTCCAGGCGTGGAGATGACACACACACACACACACACACACACACACACACACACACACACACACACACACACACACACACACACACACACACACACACACACACACACACACACACACACACACACACACACACACACACACACACACACACACACACACACACACACACAGACAGACGGCTAGCCTCTTGCACAGCCACACTGTAAAAAGAATATATAAAAAGATAGATATGGTGATACCAGGTTTCTGCCTGTCAGCAACGATATAACAATGTCTTGTGGAATAAAACTGAAATGTTGGTTTAGTTTTTAGATAAATGACCATTAAAAAGAACATTTCTAAACAATATTTGTCCTTCCTTTCAGTTCTTGTCCCTCATCGTGGTTCTAGCTGACCCGTGTAGCTTCTTGTAGGGAATCTGGAATTTGCTATAGCAGAATTGCTGGAGATGCTCTGGATAAGTAGCCTGGTAAACCCCCCTCCCTCCGGAAATCTTATTTGCATTTGATTTCAGGAAGGAGTCTGGTCTACAGGCCTGTATGGGCAATTTGGGAGCTGGGCTAGTATTAGTACCGTTGACTGACAACCCCTTCAGCCAATCAGCAGTTCGTTCCCCTTCAGCCAATCAGCAGCTTGTTTTCCCCACCACCAGCCAAATGACGCAAGGGGACTATTGAAGGGGCTGTGCCGAAAATAGGTTGCTTTATTCGGATACATACGTGTCACTGCCCGCCCCTGCCGGTTCTCTGAATTTTTATTTTTAAATAGGCTCTGTCATGATTAATTGACCACATATATGAAGTTAAACAACTCAATTCTATCAAAATGATATCTTAAAAATAAATTCCGTGCCTCAAAAAATCAGTTTGAGAGCGTTTTCAAGTTTTAAAACCGAAACCAAAAACAGCAGACAGAAAAAATGGCCGCCCGTTCCATTTTTGTCGGCTGCACTCGGTTCCATTCAATGAACAATGAGCGAGGACGCTGATAGGGGAGTTCATGTTATGAACACCGGAGAAACGCCCAGACAGGCCTGTAGGCCAGACTCACTGCTGAAATCAAATACAAATGAGATTTACGGAGGGAGGGGTTTACCAGGCTACTGGATAAGAGCATCTTAAGTACTACAACTACCCATAATTAAAAAATCTCAATTTATGCAATGGCTTGGTCTGCAAATTAAACATATCGTTCTCACCAATGTAATAAAAACCCCGTTCCTTCTTTCAGACGTGGACGAGTGTGCCGCAGGCATAGCGGTGTGCCCCCGCTTCAGGAAATGCATCAACACCTTCGGGAGCTACATCTGCAAGTGCCATGAAGGCTTCGACCTGCAATACATCAACGGCAAATACCAGTGCACAGGTACTGTACCTACACAGTGAAAGTACGGTCCCTTTTTTTACACTCTCCGAGTTAAATGAACACTCATGGTGTTGCTTTGTATGAAAGCTGACGGTAAAAAAAGTTCTCAGACTTGTTGAGATGCTATGAATCACAATTTGTTTGTACCGCCAAGGTTGAGTGGCCAAGGAAGCATGCTCGTTCTCTCTCACACACACTCAAAGCTATTCTCTCTCTCCCACACGCTCTCACACACCTACTCATGCACTCATGTGCAGTGGTGGAAAAA
Organism: Gymnoscopelus braueri; assembly: GCF_963280865.1. Taxonomy (NCBI): domain Eukaryota; kingdom Metazoa; phylum Chordata; class Actinopteri; order Myctophiformes; family Myctophidae; genus Gymnoscopelus; species Gymnoscopelus braueri. The sequence goes on from NC_137604.1 coordinate 39,122,845, forward strand.
GTTTTTCTTTTTTTTACTCAAGTCAAAGTATCAATGCTGCAATGTAGAAACACTGTTACAAATAAAAGTCTGGTAATCTTGTGTTAGATCGCGTATTTTAATAGCTTTCTTTTATTTTTAATTTTTTTGTGAGATCTGACGTTCATTCATAGTGACAGAACACTATGCAACCCAAAAAAAAAAAAAGGAAGTCTCGCTAGAGGAGATTGAAATCTCGTCTAGCGAGACTTCTGTTTGTTTTTTCTTTTTTTTTCTTCTCCATAGTGTTCTGTCACTTTGAACATTAGGGGTGGGACGATATATCGATATCGCGATATATCGCGATACTTTCTCCCGCGATAACTAATCGATATACTGCCAAAAGATATCGATATAAATCTTTTTTTTTTTTCAAGTTTGTGATACGTTGTTTTTCCTACTCTGTATTTGTGTAATGATGATTTTGAACTGTTTGGTGCTATTTTATGGGTTTATGAATTGAATATAAGGACTATCGTGATATATCGTTGGTGAAATTTCATGCAATATATCGTGATATCGCAATATATCGATATTTTCAGATATCGTGATATATCGTTGGTGAAATTTCTTGCAATATATATTGAATATCGTGATATCACAATATATCGAATATCGTCGAATATCGTGATATATATTGTTATCGTGGGCCTAATATCGTGATATATATTGTTATCGTGGGCCTAATATCGTGATATATATCGTATCGTGAGGTACCCATATCGTCCCACCCCTAATGAACATCAGATCTCACCAAAATAAAACAAAAAAAAAGCTATTAAAATACGCGATCTAACGCAAGGCCTATTGGCGCACGTTTTAAGCTGTGGCGGACCCGGGATGGAGTTATGAAATGTTTCTACTGTACCATTCATCCTAAGATATCATAACATCATAGAAAAGGTAAGAAAACCGTGGTCCAAAATTCCCCTTTAAGTACAGTACTTGAGTAAATGTACTTACTTTACACCACTGCTCAGGTTCATGCATACAGTACATTGTCTCTCACACACTCTTTCTCATCCCCCACACACGCATTACTCATTACTATTACTATTACTCTCACTGTCCAACAGAGACATACAGTAGACCAGTGGTTCCCAAACCTTTCTGGATCAGGGCCCACTTGAAAATCTCGAAAGCGTTCACAGCCCACCCATCTGACCACTTAACATAGCATGGGCCATGTGCATTTTCAGAGCATATTTCAATTAGACACTTCAGCTCAGGATTTACCATTTACCATTTATTGCAATGATATTGCATTCAGTTTGGTGGTGTGACTCTGCTCCTGTGACAGATTATTTCAATCCATAGAAACAAGCATTTAAATATTGAGCTCTTTAAAGCAGTGGTTTTCCAGGTCCATTATTTATTCAGCATTTGAGACACGGACCACCATTTGATGAGCTATCGTTGGATAAGATTTTGTCCACAATTCCATGCTGTATTGATGTTGGCATCAATAGGAGAGATAACAGGCAAACTTTGATCAAAATAACAATTCTTTAATTAAGTAATGCAGATGTTTAACAATAATTTAACTCTTGAGAGCGTAAAATGAAACCAAATGGACCCGTAAGGGTACATTTGGTTTAATTTTACACTCTCAAGAGTTAAAGAGTTTACACTCTCAAGAGCTAAAGATCTATAAGGGTCTATTTAGTTACCAACTCTCCATCATTTAGCTGGGGACCACCTGGAACCCCTCAAGGACCACTGGTTGAGAACCACTGTTTAGAGACACGTGTATCTTAAAGCCCTTCAAGGTACACAGATATAACATCATACCATGGACAGAATTATACATGTACTTAAATGGTAGAAGGAGGAGGCTGGGGAGGTGGAGGGAGTTTGAAGACGGAACGCAGCAGGAACAGCTGTGACCAAGCTGAACATGAAGTGTGAACAGTGAACTGCTTACAAAGACCGCCCTAAGTGAACCATTAGATTGAGGACGTATGTGTGAGCTTGTTAGCAAATGAGAATGAAGGAGCTGAGTGACTTGAATGCTGAATGAATGAATGGGGGAGCGTGAGGCTAACAGTGTTCACCTCCTGCCTTCCGTGTCTAGCTGAACTATCGCTACGCTGGATTTATTGTAATGATCAATCAATCGATTGTGTTCTGACTGGGATCAATGGATCTAACGTTGTGTTCTTTAATTATTTATCAGTATCACAAAGAAACTAGGTTTTAACCCATTCAATCCGGGAAATCATCTGTGCCATGGCCCATTTTAGATTTTAGCTATAGTAACATACGTTTTTTTCTGAAAACTGTACTGGATTTTTTTTTTCTGCCTCGGGTCTAAATGGGTTAAAGAAAAAAATACCACAACTGGTCTAGACACATGAACAAATATGGGCACCATAGGAGGCACGTGATATTATGAATTCTTGTCGTCTAAAAATTGTATTTGGTAGTCCGCCAGTTTTCAGTATGCCTTGAGTTTTATTTGAATACTTCTCAGTAAACAGCATATGGCAGAGTGATGTCTCACTGTTCTTTTAGAATGGGGTAGCAACCGCAGAAAAACCTTTGTTGAATCCCTCCGGTTCCTGTTATCCCTGGGAGGATTTGACCAGGAAACTCTCATAATGAAGCTGTTCTGACAGTTGGAGGAGAGATCTCTTATTTAACGAACAGCAGCACTCACAGCTAACAGCACATGAAGTACACTGCCTACTCTCTACTACAGCTGAAGTGGATGGGCAAGCAATTAGCCTTCCATAATGTGCTGCAATGTTGTTTGAAGCTCTTTGACACATGCACACATACACTACACAATGTACATTAATATGCACAAACACAATGGAGAGATTGGGACATCGCAGTGGATACACAGAACAGTACTGTGAGAGTGTACTAGAAATTGATCCACAAAGGTTCATTTTCGCACTGTGAGGAACTAACATCACTCAGATATTGTGTACGCATGCACACATACGGTTTTCTATTTCCTTCATTTACACAAAAACATGCACACACACACACACACACACACACACACACACACACACACACACACACACACACACACACACACACACACACACACACACACACACACACACACAGTGGCTGAATCTTGCTGTGTTTTGACTATCTTTCAGATGTGGATGAGTGCTCTACAGGCCAGAGCCACTGTGGCAGTTTTGCCACCTGCTACAACACGCCTGGCTCATACAAGTGCAAATGTAAAGACGGCTACAGGGGGACGGGCCACGACTGCAAACGTAAGCACCTCTCCCCACCCCCCCCCCCCCCAGTGTTCAACCCCTTTCAGTGGAGCAAGGGGCCCTCACAATTTTTTGTGTTTTCTTTGGTTGTGTTTTGAAAGGTGGAGGTGGAGAGGAAAGAGAGAGCGAGAAAAGGAGGGAGGAAGGGAGAGCGGCAAGAATTTATTTTCTTTGTAACAGCTGTCATTCATTTCTTGGAGGGGAAGCTGGAGCTCCGTTTTCATTCTGCATCCTGAATGAGACCTTGACCTACCGTATTGAGATCTGTCTGTTAAGAGTGAAACGGGGGGAGTCTGTTGTTTTCAGACGTCAGACGTCTATTCCCATAAGCTGTTTTTGTCCTCAGGCTGGGTGTCACATAGCGCCGGCTGACAGAAAGCTCATAAGTGTGTGAGTTTTTTTGTGTGTTTTTGTTTTTGTTTTTGTTCTACCGCAGCTCAATGGCAAAGACAGCATTTATAATCATTACTTCACGCGGTACTTTAATCATTTGTCTCAAGTGACAGAGTGTAACATAGAGAATACCCCCTGGCACGGGACAGGACCTTAACGCCGGCATCCTGAATCATCCTGCCGCCTGCCCATGCAGCGGGAGGCACAAGTGCTTTGACATTGGAGCTGCGATATTCTATTTGTGTATCACGTATCAAAGGCTCCCCTGTAACCCGAGAAGGCGCAAACAGAGTTCAAACCACTTGCTTCTCTCTCCCCACTCATGAAGGCCTTGTGAAGTCCCTCCCCAGCTCTAGTAACCCTCTCCTGAACAATGTGCCAGACAGAACAATGCATGGAAAGGAACGAATTGTAAGGCTTTGATGACAGCCAGTCAGCAGAGCAAATGTCATCTTGAGGACAAGGCTGCACCTTTGAACGCAGCGCAATCGCTCTTCATACACACACACGTACGCACGCACGCACGCACGCACGCACGCACGCACGCACGCACGCACGCACACACACACACACACACACACACACACACACACACACACACACACACACACACACACACACATACAATATTATGTACAGACAATATGCATACACAGAGACAAACTTTAGCCTGGAGTGGAGAGGCCTTAAGGGTATGGATCTCACAAAGATCTACTAATGTTGTACGTGCCACTTATAACAATTCACCAAAGTGTAAATTAACTTGAATTTACTCCTCCCCAGAGAGTGTTGTAAGAGAACAAGAGAACAGGAAGAACATATTCCAGATACCTGATTCTTTTGAGTGATGAATAGCCGAGAGACTGCTCTGTGAATAGATATTCAGGAGGTCTCAGGTGAAGACTGTAGATGAAAGACTAGGCCGAAGGGCTTTTTCCTCTCCAAAGCTCCGCTGGCCCTTGCAATTTGCCACCGATGTCATGCCTCATTAACTTAGAGGGACTCGTATTCCAGGGTGCCCTGGTGACTCAGCCAGATAGTGTGTACTTGCCACACAGGCATAGCCCTTTTCTCACCATGTCAGAGGTTCCCAAAAGACTTGTGACCTGTGTCATATGTAGTGTTTGGGTAGCTTCGGAAGGAAATGTTTTGGTACTGGTACTGATGCCTAGGATTCCATACGGATACCTACAGTACACGCTACTTTTAAGTATTTCTGTAAAAAAAAACATTTTGCTAACTGTCGCCTTCAACAGGCACATGAAGCAACAGAGAAACCTAAGTGTGACTCTTTGTTTAATTTTGTTTTACCTTCAACAAAACACGGCAAAAATTCTTAACACATGGAAAAACAGCCATATGCAGTAAATGAAATGCTTTATAAAATTATCAATATTATGATTTAAATCAAACAATATCTGAACAAAGACTTACCCTGGGTCAACTATGTGGACTGGTCAATGTCAAATTTCTTGTGCACACTGCAGGTCGAGGAAGTAATTGCCTGATTATTATAATTTTTTGTTCTATATTTTAAAACTGAACATTTTGTAATGGAAGTCAGAGACAGAGTCAATATAATGTCACAGCGATATGACATCATGAACATGACCTCCGAGATACACATGGAAGCAATGCTGTTATTAGACCCTGTCTTGTTTTATTTCAACACCTCATCTTGACATGCATAATGTAACTATTAACTTTACTAAATTCTGCCAAGTCAATTGCATCAGAAGAGCCTTAAAAATGATGATACATCATCTGTTATCTCTCTCAGCTATTCCTAAGGTGTCCATCCAACCCCCAAGGCCAGGGAAGCCATGGGAACCTCCAAACCACCACAACCACATTCCTGACACCGACCACAGGAGAACAACCACCACCATCCGTCCGCCTCTGACTGCCAAAAGAATCCCCCCCAAAACTACTCCAACACCCACAACTACTACTACTACTGCTGCTGCTGCTGCAACAACCACAACTAAACCGCCAACGCCCCCTCCGAGAAGAGCAACGCCCGCCCCACGCAAGCCATCTATCCCCACCCGAAAGCCCTTGGTGCCCACCAGGAGACCAGCGGTGCCCACCAGGAGACCGGTTGTGCCCACCAGGAGACCAGCGGCGCCCACGCGCAAGCCCTACGTCCCCCCGAGACGTCTGCCGCCCATCACTCCGCCACCGCCGCCCACAAGACGGCCGCCTCAGCCCGATCCCGTCACCCCTGTTGACAACTCCATCCAGAAGGAGGTGACCAAGCAGAGAGGAGACGTCCACAGTAAGAACGTTTTTCTTTTTCTTCACGTGGGTTTGGTAATGCAACAGTAAAATCCTGAATGATTGAGTCACCTTTTACGCTCTCAGAGTTAAATCAACACTCAGGTTTCTCCTGGACACATCTTCAATGATGTTCCTGGGTTTCTTGAGCCAAAGCCAACTTGAGTCACCTTTCTGCCTCTTTACTTGTGTTTGTGTGGATTGCTTTTCTCTTGAAAAGAGGTAGGATATCATGCACATCCCCACAACCAGTGCTGGACCAAAAAACTCAAATTAATGAAATGTAGTGCCTGCCAGTGGTGGAAAAAGTACTCAAATGTTTTACTTAAGTAAAAGTATCAATACTGCAATGTAGCAGTACTCTGTTACAAGTAAAATTCCGGAATTCAAAATTTACTTGAATAAAAAAAGTATTGGTATAAAAATGTACTTGAAGTACCAAAAGTAGAAAGTACTCATTGTGCAGAATGTCCCTTTTCACAAGTTTTCAAATGTGTAAAATGTGTAAAAATCTTTTGAAAATAGCAGATCTACAAGCTCACAATGCTTTGCATGTGAGCTTGTAGATCTGCTATTTTCAAATGGCCGAAATGGCCGAAAGTAACTAGTAACTACAGTTTTGTGGAGTAAAAGTACAATATTTGCCTCTGAGATGTAGTGGAGTAGAAGTAAAAGTATTGGAAATGGGAAATACTCAAGTAAAGTAAAAGTACCTCAAAATTGTACTTAAGTACAGTACTTAAGTTAATGTACTTTAGTTACTTTCCACCACTGGTGTCTGCACACAGTATAATGCTTTATTAAACAAACCATTTGCTCTGCTCCCCCTCGCTCCCACAATGACCAGCGCACTGTTAGGCCAGGTGGAGAGATGGTGCAGAAAATTAATTGAATCCTGCCGTACAGCGTACTTTGCCTTCCAGCCACATTGGTACTTACATGATAATTGGATTGGATTTTCTATTATGTTCTTTAGAGTGAACTGCGAGTTTGTAGAAGCGAGACTATTTTTTGCTGTTATTGTCTCTCATGTGGGATTGTGTTTTCCTTACATGGAACATGGATTAGTTTTCATCCTCTATTTTAGCGCCGACTGCAATTTTATTGGAGCATTTAATATCGAATAATCCCTCTTCACAAGTCCACAGTAAGAACAGGCAATTTAGTTTATCTCCCACGTGAGTTAAGATTACATTAATGATATTGTTTGCATAAGTTAGTCCTAGCCGAGTAAAACATGATTTCTACGGCTCATATACAGGAAAATACACAAGAGAAAAAGGTGGAATAAAAACACAAATACATACAAATATGGCTAAATACTTTTAGAATGAACTGCCAAATGGGAAAAAGATAAATTATTCATCCTCCATATCACGTGTTCCTTTCATACCCTTCAAATGTGAGTGAATTTGCATGTCCTCCACTGAATCCTAAAAATGACTACGCTGTAAATTCCTCAGTGCGCTCATTCATCCATTTGTAACTCAGATGATATAGAAAATGTGTCGCTGTCGGGCAGAAACCAACCTCATATCTCATTTCTCGTGTTTGTGTTTCAAGTGTGTATGTTTTTCCATAAATGAATGCCCTACTTTGTCATACAAGAGAGTCGCCCACATTTTCACTATTTATTTACAAAACAAAAACCAAAAAATGAATGGTTTTGGACATAATTGGTTTCCACCTGACAGCGACAAAATGTAACCATCTCTCAGAGTTAAAAGAACACGATTTCACAGTGTACGTTTGACTTGTGTTTAACATTTTTCATAAAAAGATATATACCCACTGCACATAGATCACTTCCCTAGTGAGTCAGAAGTGCTCAGACCTGTCTGTATTATGTTAACCCATTTCAAACAGAGACACGTGAATGCCACTGGCCTGAGGCTGTTGGCAGTCACTTTTACATACACCGGCTAACTCTTGACAAAATACAGTGCTATATTGACTTTTATAAGATTTAAAAGAAAATAAATATTTTTTAAAGCCCAGGGTGAGCTCATGTGTTTTCAACCAAATCGAGGATGAAATTGAAAATACAAAAGCACATTAACACAACGTATTACACAACGTTTGTATTAAAATACATAAGACCTCTTTGTCTGTGAGGGGTGGAAATAACAGCTCAAAGACATGTTCTCCTGTGTCAAGTTTTCGCTTTTTTGTTTTCAAAAAACATTTTAATGTCAGTAAATTAAGTTACACAAATCTGATTGAGAAAACAAATGTTTATTCACAGACCTTGGAGGAATAACAGTTGTGCACAGAATGCAGATACAAATGACAGAGTTTTATAATTATGTTTTTCACAATTTTTAGGCTTTTAAAACATATCAAGCAATTCCCTGAGCCATTAGCTTACCAACTGTCTAGATAAGACTTGCTCTGGAGAATAACTGGCTATCAACTGAATACATTTAATTTAGTTTAGTTCTACAGTAGTTGTCCTAAATGACTGATTCTTCATATTTTAGTAGTCAGAGTTCATCAATGAGTGTACTTGACCATTCACTAGTCCAGTATACCTGTTGTTGACATACCAATCATTCTGATTTGAATCCACCCATGAGGGTTGTGAGATCTGTATATCTGTAGGTTCAGGTGTAAAATTATAAATATCCCCATAAATAATAATAGGGTAAATAGTGTACTTTTTGATATATTGAGATTAATGGTCAACACTTGTGTTCCAGGTCAAAACCTGGGACACAAAAATATGTGTGTATCTAATTTATGTGTGACCTGAGTAAAGTCAGTGAATGGTATTTTATTTTGAATATTAGGGGGTGCTTATAAGCACTGCAGTCTGCCACCAACTGAATTTGTGTCAGTGTCAGTTATAGTGTCAGTTAAGATGCTTTGACATGTGTGGTGTGGGGCTTGTGGTTCTGAGTCACCTTGCCAGATGGCATCACATAGAAATAGCAAAGAGACAAAATAATATATAATATTAAAGGTGATGATTTTCTTTAGTTAAAATACGTGTTGAATAGCTCTACATTGCTGTAGAGTAACAGTGTCATCACTTCCAATTTCACTTGTTTATATTGTATAGGCACGGGTGCCAACACTGCCACAGGGGAGGGTGATCACTGGCATAAGTGTGAGAGAGAGGCAGAGAAGTTCTCTCTCCTGATTGTATAACATTAGTATCCTCAAAATGCATTTTCTGTTTTTCTGTACTATAGAGTTAGGGAGACCCCTGTTACTGAACAAACACTCTAGTTTATAGCAATGATTGCTATCTGAATATATATCACTTACAGCACCTTTAAATAAAAACAACTGCAAAAGAATAGAAATGAAACACGAAAGTATAATGTAAATCAGTGGTTCTCAACCTGTGGGTCGGGACCCCCCCACATGATTTTTGGGGAAGAAAAGAAAAAGACCATTTCTGCATCAAAAGTAACCAACAAACTATACTATAAAAACTGGTCAAACTGGCCAAATTGTTAAATAATGTAAGAACAGGCATTTTGAAAATAGCCGTTCTACAAGCTCACAGAACTGAGCTTGTAGATCTGCTATTTTCACAACATTTATCTGTGGAACAGAGTCAAACTAAATTGAATGCCTCAACTCCTACATTCCAGGGTGAGGGGTCCCCAGTTCAAATTTGATTATTTTGGGGGGTCCCCAGTTCAAAAATATGATTATTTTGGGGGGTCGCGGCCTGAAAAGGTTGAGAACCACTGATGTAAATAATACATCCCATGTGTTTGATGTCTTATCGCTTTTTTGGTCATTAGATTAAAGCTTTGTTTGCTTGTCAAGTTGGCAGAGCAGAAATCCCTCATGGCGCTGAGCTCTTATTGACCACCCAAATATTTGCCTGGAATGAAAAAGACAAGGTCAAGGGACAAACCAACATAAAGGACAACAAGTATAGAAAAATCAAACCAGTGCATTACCTGAACATAGCCGTTTGACACAGGACATGGATTGTTTAATGAAAAGGTTTGTAGTCTTGTTTATCAGCTCACTACATGATGTCAAACAGTAGAAAGAGACATAAGCACCAAATACAGCATGAAGTGACTGTCATGTTAATATATCACTGGCCACCATGCAACACAGATTGATGTGGTATGTTCCATTGAAACATATTCACTAACTACTGCAGATAGGCAAGACCCTGATTGCCACTTTAGTATGGCACATGTCAGGTTATTGTTCTCCAACAGATTAAATGACAGACTGCATGGCAGCTGAGAAAGCTGCTATCAGTGTAATGCTCAAATGACGCCAGGTCCCATTAAATACAAACACAGACATATACACAGCTACAGATATTCTCACCCCCATTCTCGCTGTCTCTCTCTGTCCCCCCCCCCCCACACACACACACACACACACAGGCATGCTACACCAGTCATACCCTCTCTCACAATAACATTGCCAGTCAAACATGCACAGACACAAACATGCACACACGCACACAGCCATACCTAGATGTCTGGGATAACTTGAGAGTCTGGCGTGAGTGTTGAATTCTTCCAGATTTCTCTGGCTATCAATCCACCTCTGTGCCTGCCAGGTGGTACAACCCAAGCAGACAGGGTGACTTGAAGGCCACAATGCAAAAAGGTGCAGCAATATACTGTATGTTTGTACCACTGTAATAAGCAGACTGTACAGGTACTTGTATTTGCTAATATATGACTGTAGTAATTACCATACAGTCAATCTGGGAACCCATCGTCAAATAAAAAGGAAAAACAGCGCCCTCTGCTGTTTTTCACTTTTGCATTTGGCTCTGGGGGGGGAATTAACTAGACACATGTTCACTGGAAACCGGGGTTTGGACCTGCCTTCAGAACATGCCTTCAGCCCTCTACTTCCGGTGGTGCGCCTATGTTTTCATTCCTACTAACAATATTTCTCCACGGAACACTAACACCATTTCTCCCAAAGAACATGGATCGTTTTGGTTATAAGCCCACTTGTTTCTATGATGAAAGAAGTTAAAATGTTACTAACTTTCCGTGGTTTTGTCGGCTCCGAGGACGCCATTGTTAAATGAGTTTCGGTTTGTTTCCAGTGGGAAGCGAGCCGCACACATGTAAATCCCGCCCACTACATTTGATTGGTTAAAGCGCGGCCTGCTTCCTGATCTGAAGGCACGCCCACTTGTAGCCAATGTGCATAGGTTCTCAACGCGGCTACCGACAGATTCAAGCGCAGCTATGAATCTGTTCTTGAGAGATTACCATACAGTATACAGATGGTGACCAATTAAACAAAAAAACAACATGAAGTGTCTTATAACGTGTCGAGCCACCAGAACAGCTTCATTGTGCTTTGGCATAGATTGTACAAGTCTCTGGAATTCTACTGGAGAGATGGAACACCATTCTTCTAACAAAATATATTCCCTCATTTGGTGTTATCATAATGGTGGTGGAAAGCACACGTCGGTCCAAAATCTCCTATAGGTGTTCAACTGGGTTTAGATCTGGTGTCTTCAAAGGAAGATTCACATAATTTTCATACTCATTTAAACATTCAGTGACCTCTCGTGTCCTGTGGATGGGGGGTCATTGCCATCCTGGAAGAGACCACTCCCACCAGGATAAGATTTTTCATCAACGTAGGATAAAGGCGATCACGGAATAACTTTGTATTGATGTGCAGTGACCCTTACCTCTTAGGGGATACAATCTATGCCAGGACAATGCCCCTCACAGCATAACAGGGCCACCGAACGTGCTTACTGTAGGGGTCAAGCATTCAGACCGGTACCGTTTTCTAGGTGTAACATATTCTCTTGCTGAGAATATGGGGAAGGATGAGTCATCTGTCTATGTAGTTGTCGATGGACGGTTCTTGCTGACACAGTCTGATCACGTCCTGTATCTACATTCTCATCTGTAGATGAGTTGCTCTTCTGTTTTTCCTTTAAATACGTCTTGCACTAATGCATGGCCATCATGGTCATCTTATGTGCTCTTTCGACCACAATTCAACCCTATTCCATTTACTGATGTCTTTCCCGGCATAGATGGAAATGCAGATGTCAATTTAGTCACTGTTCCTATTGAAACACTATAGCCAGTTGAACAGTCTTTGAGATTGAAGCTCCTTCCATCAATGCCACTTAAATCATTCTCTTGCCATCTTGATCCAAATCGAGGCCAACTGAGCCACTCATTTGTCACCTGTCTGTGTGTGCGTGTGTGCAAAGTAAAAAAAAAAAATCCAATAAAAATTATATTGATTGCCTCTGTATCAAAATCAAGTGTCAATGTTGCAAAGTTGTATTGTTGCATTCTTTGACAACATACTGTACTTTGCGAATGCATTTTAGAGCCAGGAAGACAGTATTCACGTCTAGTCCATTTTTTTTGTCAAAGTTGAAATATGGAGATACGAGGTCAGTGTAATGGAATTGAAGGGAGTTTGCAGGGCAGTAGATCACACACTGTGGGCATCTAAAGGACAAGGACAATGTTTCATGGCCCATGTGTCAGTTGACCTTTAATAACTTCAACTTGGGCCGGTATTTCTGCCAGTGTGACGACAAGCTGTTCATAGAAAGAAACTATTTCAGTCCGAGGCTATTTCCGAGGGTGTGTGTGTGTGTGTGTGTGTGTGTGTGTGTGTGTGTGTTTATCTCTGATTCTTCATGTCTCCATGTGGGCACACTGTGTGTTTGTGTGGCTGAGGGTTCGGTTGCCACCGCAGTTACTTAGTCGTTGCATCAGAAACAGATGACAATCCCATTACTGTCACCACATTCCTTCTCACATTTGACTTTAAGTCTTTGTATCAACGTGTATACCTTGTATTACAGCCTGTACAGCTGTCAGTAGAGTTTTACCGCGCCTAAAAAGTAAACCATGTACTTATATCCTACTGGCAATCTATGAATAAAAGCTACAGTAAAATTATAGCCCGTGGCAATAGCAGTGCTATTATTGATCTCACCCAGCAGGCCAGGACACATTAATTTTCCACTAATAAAACGGGTGTCAAACAGAAGTTACAAATTAAGAACATCTGATTTACAAGAAAATAAATGACTATTTACTGTAGTTCTTATCAGCACTTTTACACTATAATCAGCATGTCATCATCCCACTAAGCATGAATACCGATGTAATACTGGGGGGCAGTTTAAACAACAATACCTCATTATACATGTATTAATAGTAAATGTGATTATAATAGTACTCTAATTGTAATGACTAAAATGACTGTATTGTGCTCATATTGTGCCCATAGTGCTACAGTATTAGAGTGTTACCAGATAGTCTCATACAGTAGCATGCATCATCACAGTTTTGCAGACAGGAACATTTCTCATGAGCAGATGCTTAATTATCAGACAGTCAGACAGCCCTAAATTGTGCAGTGTCATTCATATTACTATCTGTGCAGACATATTCTAGTCTGTCCCTCCCTATGTGATCCATGGAGAGAGTCTGTTCACGTGGCCTTGGTGAGTGTCGCAGGCAGGCCACCATACAACAGTACATGTTTTATGGAGTACATAATAGCCTGTCGATGTAAACGGAGACTGGTGATGTACAATACTGCTCTATAAATTTAAGACAGGGCTTTTCAAGGTTTAGTACAGTGGCAGAGACTCAAATTATGACCTGAGTGGCTGTTTTATGCCCATACAAGGCAAACAGTCATAGGTTACCCCTCCTGCTGCCCATTGTCACTAAACGTTTAAATGTCAGGGAGTTTCATCAAATGGATTTTATCATACGGCTGGCATTTGGATGGGAAATGTAAAAGGAGAGGAGTCATTTCAAACGAGTGGAATTGCAAGTTTGAAGTTATTTGTAATTTGGACATTGTGGTATTATCTCTGGACTGTGAAATTGTGGGCAAGAATGAAACTTGGAGAGGTTGTTCTGTTCATTGTCTCTGTGTTCTGTGCAGTGGTGGAAAGTAACTTAAGTGTAAAGTACTGTAAGTGCATTTACCGGAGTACTGTACTTAAGTACAGGTTTGAGGTACTTTTACTTTACTTGAGTATTTCCAATTTTCTGTACTTTTACTTCTACTCCACTACATCTCAGAGGCAAATATTGTACTTTTACTCCACTACAATTATTTGAAAACTTTAGTTACTAGTTACTTTGTAGATTTTGATTATCAATACATAACATACATTTCGGCCATTTGAAAATAGCCGATCTACAAGCTCACAATGTGAGCTTGTAGATCTGCTACAAGGCAGCGTTTACCTCATTCTTCCTATAATCCTCTCTGACCTCAACCCCTCCTTTCTCTCTCTTCAGTCCCTCGGAACCACGGCCAGAACACCGTCCTGGGGATTGACTTTGATATTGAACTGGGCAACACAGCTGAAGAATCAAAGGACGACCCAGGTAAGCTGCAGCACAATGTATCTGTGGAGTTTTTGATTAAAGTTTGTGATGAGAGATCTTCACCTTCTACTCTCCTCAATATGATTGATATGATTTTTTTCCTGCCCCATTTCAGTCCAGACAAGTAAATTTTGAATTCCGGACTTTTACTTGTAGCAGAGTACTTCTACATTGCAGTATTGACACTTTTACTTAAAGGTAGGGTAAGTGATATTTTTGGGTAATTTTTTTTAGTTTAAGTTAGTTAGGTTAAAGTACTATATTCTGATAGTAATCATTGCTACAGAGCGTTTGTTCGGTCACAGGGGTCTCTCCAGCTCTTTAGTAAACAGAATATAGTACATTTTCATGTAGGTGACAAAATTTAAGCCAATCTGGAGAGAGCACTGAAAATGCATTTTCTGTTTAATAAAGAGCTGGAGAGACATGGGAGACTCCTTTTACTGAACAAACACTGTATAGCAATGAGTATTATCAGAATATAGAGCTATTTAACACTTATTTTAACCAAAGTAAATCACTTACTCTACCTTTAAGTAAACACATTTAGTACTTTTTCCACCACTGACAACTGTTTTTTATTTGATTCGTTTTTTTTTATGTTGTTGCACGACTACATGTATGTTGGACTGGAGAAGAGCATCATCTAATGCCTAATATTTCAATGTACAAGCCAGCTAATTTTGCTCAAAACTAATTGTTCAATCACCCAATCACATCAATGTGCTACATTTCTTATTAGACTATGCATCTCTCCATTGCTGTTTGCTTGACTTTTGTGCCTCACCATCTCCATGTTCCATTGCAAAGAAACATACATCACATTCTCATCCTCCCCACAGTATGGGCTCAATATCACATTCTCCTTCTTCTCTACAGTAATGTAATACAGTCCAGCAGGGCGTTTCAGCACAACCTTGCACCACAAATCGACGGCTGTTTTTACACTCCCTCCAAGCATTTTTATTCGCTTACGTTCTTCTGACCACACCTGACAGTCCCCATTAAGACCGGGAAGGAAACGCATCTGTGTCATTTTAAGATGTCTTTGGCAATTCAAAAATAGCAGATCTACAACCTCATAATGTGGCACCGAGTGCCGCGCTATGAGCTTGTAGATCTGCTATTTTAGAAAAATCGTGACATTTTTGAAAAATCGTCGAATATATATATTTTAACTCCAACATTTTTAACTCCAATCTTTGCTTCTGGGGGTCCCTGGAACAAAATATTTAAAACATACATATATTCCAAGATTAGCAAAAAGTTTAACGATTTTTCAAAAATAGCAGATCTACAAGCTCATAGTGCGGCACTCGGTGCCGCGCTATGAGCTTGTATATCTGATATTTTTTAATAGCCAAATACATCTGAAAATGACACATGCGTTCCCGGTCGTAATGGGTTAATGCGAGAATTTCATTATCCCCAACAGCTCCCGGCTCTGAGAGTGTTAAATTGGACAGATACCTTTTTTCACTCTCAGAAATGTACACTTTGTCAGTGCAATGACAAATATCCCAACAATAACTAATGAGTCACTCCGGATTTTGCAGTGTACCTGCTTACACAGATGACAGAGCTCAGATCTCAAATAGTGACAGATGAGTTGCTGAGGCGAACCTGACAAACAGTTACCGCAGTCCTGCGGAAAGCAGCCGAAGGAAGGAAGGAGATGATAGTGACCAGGTGTGTTTTGATAGGCGCGCCATCGGCGTCGAGGCGCTGCCAGATGACATCTGGCTGATTCCATTTTAAAACGATGGCCCACAGCCCAGAGTGCTCTGTCAAAGACTTTTTCACACTTTTCACTTTAAGATGATTGCTAGAGTGACTGCTTGGATGATTAATTGATTCATTTGGAAGTAGATTACTGTGCTGATCGTGAGTTGCATAGCCATCGGGACATTCAGTATGATAACCACGACATCAACAAACAAAGTCTGTCTGTGGGTTATATAAATTTTGAAAATGTTTTAAAGTATGAACAAGAGCTTTTGACTAAATAATGTATAAATACATTGGATCCATTGGAACCCAGCTTCTTTTCCATTTTCTGAAAAGTAACAGTTTGTTTTTTTGTACAGACATACAAGTTTTTCATCTGACAGCGAATCAGAGACAATAAGGAAGAGCAATGTCTAGTTTGTAACAGGAAACAGACAGCTGTGTGTAGACCTTTGCGATTTACTGATGCCAGTGATACACAATTGAAATTGCCTAATGATTTGGCTTTGTGCTTATTTTGGCTCATACTGTAGTGTGTCATTGGCTATGAGGTATCATGAGAGACGGTATTTTCATTGGCTTAGAAAATGAACTGTGAAGTGTTTTGCACAAACCGATTTCAGGAGCACAATGATGGATGCTATTCTCATATCCATAACCAATCTGTACAGAGATTATGTGTATAGAAGAAGCACTTGTTTTTTTGCTCATGTCCCCCAACTATTATCAAACTGTCATCAAGGCAGTGCTGCCAGGAATGAAATAATCATTCGTACTAGATTATTATTCACTGTCATCACTGGATTGTACTTTGCTGTGGTTTGTGGCATTTATGCAAACTGTGGCTGGAGGGGGATAATTGCACACATCCATACAGACGCTTGCCCACACACACACACACACACACACACACACACACACACACACACACACACACACACACACACACACACACACACACACACACACACACACACACACACACAGTACAGCAACAAAAACTGACAGAGATTTATTTGTATTATGTATCAGTACATCATCCCATTGATCTATTACTATGTCAGAAGTTATAAACATCAGTCATTTAACTGATTCCCCTTGCTGAAAGGCACTTTGGCATGCCAGATAGCTGCAGAGGTGAACTAGGAATGCTTCTATAATGGGATAGTCAACCCAGATTTGTACTCAACAGAGAAAACATGCTCTTTGAGCAATAGGTATTTTCAATGCGGTATGTTTGAGCCAACATGCTATTGTGGAACCAATTTTCAAGTGGTTTGGTTTGTTATAAATGCATCTATGGATGAACTATGTGTTGGCTCAGCTCACTGGAAAGGCTCTGCTACACTAAATTGGACAGAGCCTTAATTAGTCTTGTGTAGCCGGACCATCAGAGATCTCCGATACCTCTGGGGAAATCTAAATTCAATGAATGGGCTTGGACAAACCACCAGGCTGTTCGAGGACAATGCCTTATTTATTATCATTGGTGTATGTATGTCAATATGGCTGCCGTGAAAAAGGTAAATTGTGAATTCCTCTAAATGTGCATTTTATGTTTTTACATTTTTGGCCTTTAGTTTATCTGCTTATCTGGAGTGACTGAAAAATAGGAACAAGCTAAGAATAAGCTTCCAAAGTCACCAACGTTAAAAGCAAACATTACTACCAAGTGCAGGGCTCTGAGCCATTGGACCAGACAATATTCTTGTCAACTTTGCATGATTATGCAAGACAGTGAAATTGTCAGGAAACTATTAAGGGGGTTGGAAGGACTTTATCACGTTGTGTCAACATGCATCGTAAATGCCTTTTCATGTTCAGTAAGGGGGAGCTTCAAAAGCTCTCTTGTTCCCAGCAGAGTACCAGGCCCCCAGCAAGGCCATGCTGTGTGACAGCATCACCTGGAAATAGTAGGGCTGTCACGTTAAGGACATTTTACTTGACGATTAATTGTCACACAAGTAATTGCAATTCCGATTTAATTGTGTTTTTGGCATTGAACTTTGGAACATATAAAAATTATATTTCTGTTTGGCTTAATTTTAGGCTTCTAACTCATTCACTGCCTGAATTATTTCTGGCCGCGTTTGCCCACTGCCAGAGATTTTTAATTGAAAAAAAAAAGTACTCAGGAGCCGAGATACAACATTTTTAAGTTTTAAGTTAACAAGGAAGTGGATGTGAGTCTATAGATCTCCTTGGTCTTTGGGTAAAAAAAAATAAAAAAAGTAGATTTTTTTTTAAATTATTATTATTGCCTGCCAATAACACATATATGCGTTTTTTAGAATCCATCACTTGCCTGCCAATAACGCATATATGCGTTTTTAGAAAAACCCCCCCCTTTTTTAGGAGGAGATATGATTTTTCGAAGATCTAGACTCCTATCCACTTCCTTGTTAACTTAAAACTTAAACATTCTGTATCTCGGCTCCTGAGTACTTTTTGTTTTTCAATGAAAAATCTCTGGCAGCCAACAGCTAAAAATCTGAAATAACTCTGGCAGCTGGTGAGTTAAAAGTCGTTTTAGTCGTTCTAGGCAGACAGGGCTTATGGGACAAAAGTCGTTTTAGTCGTTCTAGGCAGTGAATGTTAATGAAGAAATATACTTTCAAAATGTATGAACATCTGAGGGAAAAGTGTATCTTATTTTCCAATCATTGTCCTTCTTCAAACTCAAACATTTATACACCTTTGTTGTCGGGCAGAAACCTTGTACCTTGTACTTGTATGTCTAAATCCGTTACTTTTCAGGAAATGGAAAAAGATTTACTGTGTTCCAATGCATCCGATGTAGTTATTTAGTCACAAGCTCTTGTTTTTTGTTTTGTTTTATAAATTAGTTAAATGTTTATAATATATCCCTATTTTGTAGCATTTCATTTCAGGTGAAAAATGTTAAAGATTTTCTAAATCATTCGTTTTTTCAGAAATAGCTCAAATACGTAGATAATCTATAAACTTACAATGTGCTTCATCGCGACACATTGGGTGCGTTCGGAAATACAGCACTGAGTGCACTGGCCAATACAAACTAATAGGCGAGTGCGCTCCGGTGCGCAATTTCCGAACGCACCCATTGTGAGCTTGTAGATCAGCTATTGTTGCTGCTTTTGCACGATACAAAGTTAAATCTGGTCATCGCATATTCAAATTGGCTGGCTGGCCGGTGGACCATGGCCACATCACTATGACTCAGACATAACCATAAACAAACCTGATACGCCCATATATAGGCATATATCGAGATCCGGTTGTCCAGAGCCACCGATCCGACCGCTATGCACATATATGGCCATGCGCATACATGTCGGTCTGTCCCAGTCGTTCGGATATAAGGTTGTCCAGAATTGCCGATCCGACCGATATGATGGGCATATACTGATAACAGCAGGGATCTCCATATATGGGCATACAAGGGACAAGGACTGACAGATACAGAGATCTCCATATATGGGTATAAAAGGTACACAGACAGACATAGACGCCGATACCATGGGGGCGTCGGGGCCTTAGCCCCCACCCGCAATTGATCAGCCCCCTCATCAATGTCAAATGTCGGGCTCAAATTCATTACCATTACTATAGCACAGCGCAGCTCTGAAGGTGCAAATGTGTGCCCGCGAGAGAGCCGCAACGCGCCGTTAACACCTAGAACAATAGCCCAGAGTGCTAAAGGAGATTCAGCGGTTTATTATTTTCCACCACGGAGCACTTTACTCCTGCGGGTGTCAGGCTCTCTCCACCTCTGCCCCCTGCTACTGCGAGTAGAACGCTGGTCGCGAGGCGTGCACACCCATGTGCACTCTGTGAAGGCACTCTGTGGCGGCACAGAGTGAAGGCACAGTTAACGAGAGAGACAGAGAGAGGGAGCAAGATGGTTCCTCCACAATTAAAATAGACAAAAAGATATTAACCCCCACTGGAGGTCAAGTTCAGCCCCCATGGCTGCGCACAAAAAATGGCGCCCCTGCAGACAGATGTGTACAACTGGTACTCTGACAAGGCCCCTGACACTATGACTCAGCGAACCTCTATTTAATATTAAAAAAACCCACAAAAAGAAGAAATATAGAGATACCAAGTTTCTGCCCGCAATACCTTGAATGCCTCAGAGTATATTGAATGCATAATTCATCTTCTTTCTCCACCTACATTTGACATGATTTTTCTTCTTTTCAGACACAAAAAATATATAATATAAAAACTGTTTGTTTTTCACTGTGTACAGAGGCTGGGTATTTGAGCTGCTCATTTGACCATGGTCTTTGTGGCTGGATCAGGGACAAAGATGGTGACCTGCACTGGGAGACAACAGCAGACCCATCAGGTAATTGACAATCTCACCCACAGAGCCAGACTAATGTATCCTTTTGGCTAATATATTGACTATTATTTGTTGTACATTTTTGTTCTGATTTCTTTTTTCTTTTCTTTTAAATAGCAGATCTACAAGCTCACAACACGGTCACGTCACAATGCGATGAGTTGTAAGCTTGTAGATCAAATTGATTACAAGATTCTGCACTCTCTTTTTAAAATACGAAATTGCTCAAAACATCAGTAATCGGTGGTCTTGGACTCAAAATCGGAATCGGCGTTGGATCCAAAAATCGGGCATTGGTCAGCCTCTATATATTATTTTGTTATTTACTGTGCCATGCTTATCCAGAGGTCTTACAATGTGCATATAGACAGTTTAGGGGTTACAGCATTTTGCTCAAGGACATTGATTGATTGAAACCTTTATTTATTCTCGAAAAGAGCATTGAGGTTTACCCTCATTTGCAATGCTGACGAGATTACATACAGTACACAAAAATCAACAATTAAGGCACATACAGGTAAAACATAACACTGGCTGCAGATTATCGTAGGAATTGACCCAGCGGCTATCTGAGAACAGGAGTCCACAGTGTTCGCTCCCTGTGTGTCTGTTGTTTTTGTTTGTTTTTGACCTGTTTGTATTGATTTCTCAGTCTTCTCTACGGAATTTTAGCACAAACACACACTGCAAACGCAAACATGCACGTGTACCCACACACACACACACACGCACGCACGCCACACGCACACGCACACACACACACACACACACACACACACACACACACACACACACACACACACCCACGCACACACCCACGCGCGATCTGTAAAGAAAGACACATTCATTATTCTGCCTTTGCTCCACTCAATTACGGGTCAAGATGAAAATGTGCGATTATACAGCCTTTCCTCTCCTTCGAGATGAGTGCTTTTGCTCTAGAAACTCATGCAGATGAGCATCCATCTGTGACACCTGTGGCTTACTTTAATGGGAGCAAGACACTGACTGTTTTACATGGAGCCCTGATGAGAAAATGTGAGGAATTCTGTCCCCATGAGGACTAGATGACAGCCCTATATATAAAAGAACAAGAAGGCACTCAGTAGTAGAGCACAGACCTCTGGCAAAGCAGCATAATGTATTCTGAAATTTCGGTATAATCTTACAGACACAAACGTACAAAAATGTCATGTTTGTAGCCATATCTCTTAAACTAGTGGATTTCAATCCCAAGAGTATGACCCCTACTGATTTCAGTGACCCAGTGGCTTTTCCTCTAGCGCACACATTGTACTCCTAAACAAGATATCTTGTCTGGATTGCCATGAAGATTTCCACATAACCATTATAGAGACAAACATACACAAAAGCAGCTCAACTGGTGAGGTAAATCTCTTTGCAGGAGTAACATATTTCTTGCCGCATGAGATTTATCTAACTAGAGAGCTCAAAGGCACAAACAAAATGAAATGCATATAGGCATTTTTTGCTATCCGTAATTCACATTCCATGCAGAAAAAGAAAAGATAAAAGATCCATTATATAAAACAGAGTATATAGAATGTGTTATCATGTACTGATGAGGTCAGCAAATGTACAGGTTACAGTATATACTGTAACTAAATACTGTGCATATCATAACTGCAAGTAGGCTAACAAATATTGCAGCCACAACTGTATTTGCATTATAAAATAGAAATGTAGATGTGCTTGGATTAAAAAATACTATACATGTTTTGATATCACAAAATGTTAGTAGTAGGAGAAGGAGTAGTAGTATTTGGCTGTATTTTGACATTTTATGTTTGTAGCCATATTTCAAAACTACTGGCTCGTTTGCCTTGGAAATTTGCTATGCACCTTCATGATCCCCTACTGATGTTGGTGACCCAGTGGCCTTTCCTCTAGTGCACACATTTTACTCCCAAACAAGATATCTTGGAAACAACTGTAAGGGGGAAACTTTCTGAGCACATTCAGGCTTCCCAGGGGGTGTACTGTACAGATTTTGGTGACCTAGTGGCCTTTGCTCTAGTGCCACCTTTAGGCGAAAATGTCCAATTGCATAAATAATGCATTAATGCATAAATATCAAGTCAGGTTTAGTCTTCCTTATTTCATACTATCGTGCAGTAGCATTACAAGAGCAATCCTCACTTCGCCGGTCATGTAAAGTACAAATAAGGATTAATTAACAACACATCGAGTTGAAATGATCCTTGTTTAAGTGAAATAGGAGATGTTGCGTGCATAGGAGATGTAGCGCATACCATCACAGTGAATGTAGACAAGTGATGGATTATTGACAAAATGTGAGTGAAATTCAACATATTTATTTTTGTTGTCTCCGCCAGGAGGCCAGAGACTATGTTTTCGCCCCTGTCCCACTAGGCCAAGGAAGAAGTATCACCCTACATTTTTTAAATCAGCCTCATGGTGGCGCTATGACAGGCTGATTCATGTTTTGTCCTATAACTCTTGAACTCTGATCTTCAAATCATACAATCAAAGATCCTTTTCCCCTGGATTCCTTGGATCATTATGCAACTCCCCAAATAGGACACGCCAATTTTTTTGGATTTTTTTTGCAAAACACACTTTTTGCTACTACTCCTACCCATTTTGTCCAAACCTCACCCAATTTTGTAGTCATGTGATCAAGATGTATCTGTCAGATTATTCATATTCCTTTCCCATTGACTATGATTGGTTTTCCAAGTTTGCGGGAGGGGCTGCTATTTATCTCATTGAGCTCTAGATATTCAATTGCAATAAATTCTGTTATAGGGTCCTGGCTACAGGGAGCACAAAATAGTATTTTTTGTGGTATTTAATTACAGTTCTTTTTCTAAAACAACATGGCAGCGAATCATGTTTTAATGTTTCAGACTGATAAGGGAACATGATAGAATTGATGGGGATGTGTTGAACTAAAATGAAAACATTTCAATTGACTCCCAAATCGTAGCTCACATGTGAAGTATATAAGAGGGGCATATTTTACATAATGTTGCATCATCCTATCAACCCCATATTTCAATCACATGTTGAGGGGCATCTACTAATTACTGTAATGCGGAGACAAAAGCGATTATATTTAGAACCACATGGGGGGTGTTGTTTGTTGCAGGGTTGTTGGTTTTTTTCAACAATCTTCATCAACTTAAGTACACATAATCTCAGGAGTCATGTTACAATGTGTCAAACAACATTCCATTTAGAACGAGCGACCGCCCCGCCCCCGTCCATTGAGTTCAATGGACAGGTGGCGCCAACTTGGGAGGTTTTCAGCTATTACTTTCAATGGTGTGACGTCACGTTCTCTTTCTACATTATGTTTTCCTGTGATTGGCTTCCAAAATTAATGGGAGGGGCCTATTTCTTACAAACCTGCCTGTTTGTAAAGGAAATAGGTTGGGTTTCGACAGATGCCATAGACGACTGACGTCTATGATGAGTGACTTAGGCAAGGTTTCAGCTAGATCAAAATTCAATTGACTTCCATAAATTAAAATATTACAAAAATAATATTCTGACAGAGCCACACAGTGGTCACATTACTTTGTCCAGCAAAGTATCCATAATAATATTTTTCACAGATGGATAACACACACACACACACACACACACACACACACACACACACACACACACACACACACACACACGCACACACGCACACCCACACACACACACACAGAGAGCTAATTTGATTCCCATCTTCATTTAGAGCAAAATTCAGAGGCATAAATCAGCTTTTAGCCTGAAGCAATATTACCATTACCATAATTATTACTGTTCCACTATAACCATCAAATACATTTATTAATAATGAATATCAAATTGCCCAAGGCCTGCATTATTCATGTGAGTGAAATATGACAAGCTACTGTACATTTGGAAGTGAAAATTGACAATGAAAGGTGGACACGCTATGACATATAAATATTTCTATTCAAACTTGATTATGGACTCATGGTACAGAAAACAACACACAAAATGTGCTCCGGGGAGCACAGGTCTCTGCCAGGCCAGGTAGCTTTTTGTGGGCCAGCAAAGTTGAACAAAATGCAACATGGTGGAAAACATGTCAGGTGGAAATGGGCGTAGCTTATTTGGGGGGTTGCATGATAATCCAAGGAATCCAAGGGGAAAAGATGTTTTAATGTATGACCTACGGTTCAAGAGCTATGGGGCAAAACGTGAATCTGACTGTTATAGCACCACCATGAGGCCGATTTGAAAAACGGCAATCGAATGCTGCGTTTATGATATGCATTTTGTTCAAAATGGGCCACTCCTGCATACTTTGGAAGCCAATCTTAGTCAATCGGGATGGAATATGAGAAATTCGATTCTCTTGATCACATGACCCTAGAGATAATGTGTACAGATTTGCGTGAGGTTTGGACAAAATCTGTAGGAGTAATATAAAAACATGTTTTGCAAACATTGGCCGACTGATGGCGCAAAATGTTAAAGATTTGAGACAAAAAAAACAAAAAAAAAACAGGATGGAATAATGTCCTTTCATTTGAACCTAGTGTTTTGTACTTTCCTCTACAGGTGGGCGGTATCTCACCATCCCTGAGGTGGGCAACAAGAGGAGCGGACGGGGGGCGAGGCTGGTCCTTCCACTGACCCCGCCCTGGAATGATGGCAACCTTTGTCTGTCATTTCGCCACAAGATGGCGGGGCACCACGTGGGCATGCTGCAGGTGTTTGTGAAAAAGGGACAGCAGTACAGCCCTGCAGTCTGGGGCAGGACGGGGGGCAATGGTTGGCGGCATACCCAAATTACACTATGGGGCACAGGCCTGGAGAGTGTAAGTATTACAATAATATCATCCATCCATCCATCTAAATCATCTATAGTGTATTTCTGACATTGATTTGAAATAATAACACAAATATAACCAAAAACAACCCTGCATTGCTTTTTCCAGGTGATCCTGAAGGGGGAGCGTGGGCGAGGCAGGAGCGGGGAGATGGCTGTGGATGACATCACCCTGAGGAAAGGCACCTGCACAGAGGACCACAATCTGAGGAGACTTTGATAGACAGATCAGAAAGATGGCAGAAAGAAGTAACACAAACAGGCGGGAGAAATATCTCATGGAGACCAGACTCTTTCAGTCTGGCACACCAGTGCTCTGCCCTGGATTGTTGATGATTCTCCCACCAGTCCTTCGACCTAACCACCCTGTTGTGAACAACCCCATGCGTCTGGAGCACAGTACGTCTCCCCGATGTCCATGAATAAAGACTGAATCAATTATTATGGGGGTGAAGGGGCACCCTTGCTACATACTCCATTCCCCTTATAATCCCCTCTTACTCCATCGCCTCCATCTTCAGACACATGCATGGACTTAACATGGAGATTTTCCTGACCTATCGCCCAGCCCTGCCCAGCCACACCACACCGCTAAGAAGCCTATATCCACTTTATTTCCTCCTGGGGAGAGCATCCTTATTTCACAGAGGGCATCTCCTTAGCCTTGGTTTAACCTTTTAATCACGAGCCACTGCTGCTTATTTTTTTTGATTTGTTAGACATCAAAGAGTATTTCCAAGGTTGCTGGACTTTTTATTTTCCTCTAAACAGAGGAGTGATTCATTGGTAAGTCTGATTTGAACCCAATGTGCAAAACCAAAACGCACTGCCATAATTTAGCCTTCGAAAATCTCCAGTTGAGATTATCCCTGGCTTTTTTACTAAACAGATTTTCAGTGCATTACACCAAATGATCACAATGCAGTAGTTCTGAATTCCAATTCTGGGTACAGGACTACTGTTCACTTTCTGTTCTAGTTAACTGCAATCACTAAATTATTCTCTGATACTGTGGCTGGAATGAAAACCATGAGTACAGTATTCTGGGTCACAAGAATCGGAGTTGAGAACCACAGTATACCATGGTAGATTGTGCATATTTTTATCCATTGCAAAATGTATACAAAATATTTGGCTGATGCAGCGAGATATGCTTGGTGAAAGAGGTTACAAAAATACTCTACCTTGACCTCTTATTTAAGGTTCTCCAAGTTGTTTGATCACCACAATCAATTTTCAAATACTTGAAATGTGTCAGGCAGAATCAGTGTGTGAACTCTGACACTTACAAATCTACCATTGCTTTCTGTTCTACAGTTTGTGCTTTGTTTTATCAAGTGCCGTTTGTTATACAGAAGACAATATTAACACATTTGTAGGCTTTCACAAATTGTATTATTGTAAATGTAGTCGTGTGTACATATTCTAGAATATCTATGATCATATTATGCTGTGTGGTTTATACATTATGTAAATTCATCCGAATATTAATTGGAGTAAAAAGAAAAGGTATTTTACTTTTCAATTAATGATCACATACTCAAATGGAAACCTTGTGCCGTACAAGGCTGTGTTTACAGTGCATAAATTGTCAGTTTTTTGTTCATGTGTTATGGTCAAATCTGTCTGTACATTGCAAAGCACATAGTTGCATATGGTATGTTATTACAATGAAGGGCCTCAGTTTTGGAAATAACTGTATGCATGGATGCTTTCACCAAATTCAGATTCAGTCAGCAATGTAAATAAAAATAAATTTGACTGATATGTATTTGACATAAAGCATGTGTATTTATTTCCAATGACTAAAATCCAATTAGCTGTCACGCGCAACATTTCAGGCCAGTAACTATCATACTACTTGATGAAGGTTGCGTTTGATATTTTAATTCACTGTCTTTACCGGACAAGCTCAACAGCAATTACATAAACACAAAAGTATGTTATTGTTGTATTACTTCAAATGAGCGCAGGACATATAAGGATTGTGGCTTTTGCAAATAGTCAGTTTCACTGTGGTAAAGAATTATGTTCTAAAGAAAGACCATGCAGTATTTAACAAATGAGGGAGGAGGATACTGGAAGGTGTCAGGGAGCAGAACCTGTCAGCATTGATCACCTTCATTGACTTCCAAAAGGTTTTTGACACCATACACCAACATACACATCAAATTCAAACTTGGCATGTGTATCGCCGAGTGGCAAGTCGGTTGTACCTCCAGTTATCCGGAACCGAAATTTTTTTTGTCTGTCCGTCTCTCTGAGACCCTTGGAGATGGAGAGCTCTGTATCTCTCTCTGTCTGTTTGTCTGTATAATTGGTACTGCACTGAGTACTCTGACAAGGGGTACAACGGGTATTACATAACCCGAGGGGCCTAGTTTTCATAAAATCCAGAGGCTTTAATTAGGTGGAAACATATATTTCACAGAATATTCTTGAGTTTTAAGAATAATTTTGGTCTGAAAATGATCAGCTGATTGTTTATTTTGCTAATAGAATAACATTCAAGGTTGGAAACAATTTTGGTCTGAAAACTGAGGACAAGGTGTGTTACAATAATACAATTATCCATACCATAAGAATCTCTTTTACTAAGAACTATTTATTTTACTAAGAACTTAAAGCTGTATTTTCCCCTTTATGTGCCAATTATGCAGAATAACATCAGTATGTCTATTCAATGCTAAAGGGACAGACCTTGTGGAAAAAAGGGGGGGAAAAGGTGAGTTGTTAATCATACCATTGTCTGTCAATCAGACAATGGTATGATTAAGGGTAGTATTTAAATAGAAACACTATTCTCCATCACAAGTTGGTCCACGTATGTGTACGGGACTTCAAGAGCCTCGTTTCTAGCATTGATAGCTGCACTTAAGACTGAAAGCTCACCTTGGAAATTGACAATTAACTTGTGGGGGGTCTCCTCAGTGAAATGCTCATCTGGGTAATAGCCAAAAGGAACCTAAGGTAAAAAAGAAGTAGACATAATTTAAAATAGGTAAATAAACAGATTTTCAAACAAACTCATTCTTTGAATATGAAGGACTATAGCCTACTTTACCAATATATCTCCTAAAATAATAATTTACTGATCCCACAATTTCAGTCCATCATCCCTGTAGTAGAGTAGAAGTTTGGCACAGAGTCCATGCCATGCCACGCTCAGTGATGTCATCGGGTATACAGAGAGAGCTGTAGGTCAACAATGACAGGGATCTCTTCAGGATTGTCATCATACCCTCTCCACCAGAAGCTGCAGACTGAGAAGACATAAAATATATAGATCATAGATCACAATGGTCTTTAAAGATGTAGCCATTGCATAAATCACACAAGTTGCATGCTTGCTGAACTGCAAATGCACCTCGGCTCTATCCTAAAGAGACACTCGAAAAATGCTGAAATGTACAATTTCTTTTAGCTGGTTGAAAATTGACTGGAAAGAAATAAGCATTAGTATTGTTTTGGAATATACTGTTTAAGAGGAGGAAAGACTACTACTATTACTACTACAAATTAATATGAATATCCAAAATTATCTTACACAAACATCTGAATGTACTGGGGTACTTTTCAGTATTTGTAACTGTTAATCACTTTTCCTACCTTATAAAAAAAAAACTGTCTCAGACACTAAGAGGTTTCGGGCCATGTGGTTTATCTGGAGGGTGTAGCGGTGTGAGGAATCAGGAGCTGAGAAAAAGAGATTTACAGTATTGAAAAGTATTTGTGAAAAGTCAAGTGTATCATGTACTAAAGTTTTACACCCATTATAATAGTACTGCTAATTTGAGAATAGGTTTTCTTAAAAGAAAATTACTCCTTTTTTCTCCCCAATTTAGTTGTTATGCCAATTATTTCCTCCCCACACACATTTCTGTGTGTTGTCACTGCTGTGAGGAGCCCCGGCAGGGAGGACGTAGAGCCTCCGTCCTACACTCCCTGCTGACAGGTGCCGCCCCAGCCCGTAGGAATACATGCAGTAACAATTATCACCCTCTTGGCTTCCCTTCCCCGAACACAGGCCAAATGAATTTGTAGGCTACAGACACTCGACAAAGCCGGACGCACCACGGTGGATTCGAACCCCCAGACTCCGTGGCGGTAGGCAGGTACTTTACCACTGCGCCACCCGAGCGCCCTGGAATATGACATAGGTTACAATGGCTTAATAGTCTCAATTGGCTGAGATTATTACTTAGTTGTGAACTCTGATAGCTGTAATGATCATAATGCCCTCAGAACATTTACAGCACCGAAGGCCAAGTGGCCTTGACCCTAAAATGACAATATTCCAGGCCTGGTAATGACATAAGAACACCACCAACTGTTGTTGCAGTATGTGTTTCTAACCAGTTACATTGTACAGGGGGTGCACCACGGGGAGGTTACGCAGCAGTGACAGTATACCGTAATAATATGTTTCTAACCAGTTACCTTGTACAGCGGGTGCACCACGGGGAGGTTACGCAGCAGTGACAGTGCAAAAACCTCTGCTAGCAGGTGAGTGCGCAGCAGGTGAACATTGAGCTGGTGTTCACTGAAATCTGCACTTCTTACAAAGGTCTTGGCCATCAGCCTGTCATACTCTGAGTCAGTGGGGAAAAAGATAGGATTGTCGTCTGCTGGATTCTGCTACAACAGCAGGAAACAACATGGGTCACAGTGATAACTGAGTAAAAAATAAAAGATATTATTGCATTTTATCAAATTAAAGTTGGTTCAAATCATTGATACATAGCACATACTGTTCAATTTGCTCAATTTGACTGCATTTGTGACCTGTTAGTGTCACCCATAGAGTGTAAAATAAAATATGGACAGAGACATCACTTTTTGGACTTGGAAGCCTTGAGTTTGGCAAATTGACCCTCACAATGTTGGATTAAGGATGTTGCCGTCATGGCAAGTGGACTAAGAAAGGAGAGGAGCCAAACCAAGTTCCTGTTTCTACACAAAAAAAGTGTAGGTGCCCCCATAAAACAAAGGAAAAACAACTTTTTTTTTTGTTGATTGATCACAAGGTAACCATGCAGCATACCCTGTTTTATCGTCTATTTGACTGCAAATGGGACAATAATTTACTAAATGAACATCATGTTGTACTGAAGAAGACTTGAAACTAGCGACTGATTTTTTTTTTTTACTGAGGTAAAGTTAGAAGTAAGTCATTTTCTCATCAATCTCCATGCAATGAAACTTATTTTTGCAACCATTGGAGTGAGTCGCCTCTGCCGGCCATAAGATAGAAGAATCCAAGTTTAAATTCGGCATTGGCTTAATTTTTCAGGCTGGAACCTTCCCACTTGGTCTCACCTGAATGGGCATCAGTTTGTCGTCAGGAGTTCTGTGGAACAACACGAGCGGAGCCTCTTACCGTTGATGATGTTTGCTTCCACTCCATCAAAACGCTTATAGTCACACAAGAATACAGTATGTTGTCATTCTGTTTAAAAGATTAACATCATTAGCATTGCTTCACATTGCTATTCAGGCAGTTTGATAAGGGTGAGAAATAATTTCAATCACAATATGCAATACAATTCACACTGTGCATTACACAAGGGATGTTGTCAGGAAAGATGTGAGTGCTATCACTCATGCGACAATATCCATGATATTCCACAGGCTCTCGTGCCATACAGTATCACTTTATTATCTCATCCTATTTGAAAAACAAAGCACCTTAATTTCCTCTTCTAAGCTCTGCCCACCACGGAGGAACACCTTGTCATTGGTGACAGGGAAGTTGTCAGGCAGGGCTGAACAGTGACGGATCAATATGGGGTTGACACCATTAAGGAAATGGTAGCCAAAAAAAGGATCCACTGTGTTTCTGGACGTAATTTGGAAGATGACATTTTACTGTTTACTGTTCAGCTAAGCAGCATCAATTTTGTGTGGGACCAATCCTGCAAACTTTGGAAGCCAATCTTAGGCAATCAAAATGGAATATGGGAAATTGGATAAATCCGTGTGGATCACATGACTATAGAGATACTGTGTACCGATTTGTGTGATGTTTGGACAAAATCTGTAGTATCAATAAATGTGTTTTGCACATATCGGCCTCCTGGTGGCGCTATAACAGGCCAATCTAAAAAGTTTGGGCCAGAGGTTCTGAATTGGCATCCAGGGAGTGTGCGTGTACAGTTTCGCAGCGGCCGGGCCAACGGTGCCAGAGATTAGCTGGTAACGGACGGACAGGACGGACACACGGACGGACGGACACACGGACGGACGGACGGACGGACGGACGGACGGACGGACACACGGACGGACGGACAGACAGGGGGTAAAACATACTCTCTCGCCATGCCTTTCGGCCTGGCGGAGACAAAAAATTAACTAGATTTTATATTGAATGGTCACAGGAATAATATTCTGTATGTCATATACAGTAGTATATGTGGTGGATGCATTTATCTGTAATTAAGTGTACCTTTATTTCTATAGTACAGTTGTACTATGCAACCATGTATTTAGTTTTCTCAGTATTCAATTAAATCTTAAAACCATACAGTAGGTGCATACATTTCTTTTATTGTTGTTCCCACGAGAATCAACATCCGGTCTGCAAATGTCCTACACATAATTGATGTGGACGGTGTTTCTGGATATCTGAGTTCATAGAATAGTCACTTGGTTTTCATGCTTCAACCAATCTCAAGAAGAATAGTCACCTGATATGTCTGTTCTTTTGTAAGACAAGACACTGGCAATGTCATCAATATTGGTCCAATTCTCCTTTGTTGTCAGTATGACCTTTAAGTGTCAGCTCTGTCTTACTGGGGTAGGAATAGAAGGCTGCCAAATTTCTGATTTAGTTCACCCAGACCTTGCTGAATGTGCCATGTCAGATGAAGTTGCTCTTTGACCACGTACTGCAGCATATTTGCTATAGACTCGTTTTCCAAACCATAGGCTATAGGCTATATACATTATGATTTACAGTATCTTTAGATTTATTGATGAAACATTTGTAATTTGTTTCAAAATGTACTTTATATATTTACATTTTAATAGAACATAATTCTCAGTCATATATCAAATATATTTTGATTAATGATATTTTTCTCAAATGTGTGAAAATGTAATGTTAAAATTGCAGTGCGTCTTTTATTGTTCAGTGGTGCTAACTCTGCAAGTTTAGGAGCGATACCGAACAGCATCCCATATTAAATAGTAAATGATTCACCCTATAGATGCAGTCCAGAGAAACTGTGTAGTCTTGGTGAAGGAGAAACTGACCCCATAACAAGACAGATCGAGAGGGTTATCCACTTTGATGCAGTGTCCCCTCTGCAAATACCTCCCACCTATCAGAGAAGGAGAGAAGAGTAAATTGGCTTGGAAGAAATTTGACCAGCCCAAACTGAATCTTTGCATCTTATATAGCATCGGGCTCACTGATACTCCTCCTCTCCTTGCTTGAGTTCCTTCTCTCTGCAATATCTGCCCAAGTGATGGTTGTCATCAAAGACTGCTGAAATGAATGAAAAAAATAATTAACTAATTAAGGAGAAATTAAAAGCAGATCAGTCCAACAGTTTGGTCCTAAGATATCTCAAAAGCTACAAGATGGATTGACATGGAATTTGCAATGCCCCTTCATGCTCACCGGAGGATGACCCACTGATTTTGGTAACCCTGATGGCCTTTCCTCTAGCTTGCACCACCGTTAGGCCAAATTTCCACTTCACTCAAGATATCTCAAAATCGAATGGACAGATTACTGAGTGCATTCATGCTCCCCAGAGGAGGAACCATACTTTTGGCTAGTTACCGATGGGAATAAGAAAATAAACCATCAAACAACAAAACAGCACCAGAAATGCGAACTAGGCTATATCCACAATATCTGTTTTTAATCAGTGTTCAAGTGTTTTAGGGTGGAAGTTTCCTTTAAACTATGCCATTGATGGGCCCCATAGAACATTTTACAAAGAAACGTTTTATAACGTAGGCCTACAGTACTGGATCTCTTTTACAAAGTGCAGAATCCCAGACCCACCTGTTAGTTGCCCTTAGGGTTAAATATTGCCAGTGCTTATCTTTCTAAACTGAAATATTCTGAAATGAACAAGGATGAAATACAAGATGGATGGACGGCCCAGACTCATTTAAAACCAATACATCACTTTTATACATACTTTTACGTAACCCTAACTGACCTTTGCCTTCTCTGAACAGATGGGTCTCACTGTCGGAGATCCAACGGTAGATAGGGAAGTGCTATGTATCTCCTTCTGGGGACGTGAAGTCAGTCTTGGAAGGGAACCAGTCGTCCAATGGAAAGAGGGTGAGAGGTTTCTTGTCCAGCTCTATCAGCACTAGCTTACCATAGTCCATGAGCCAGACAAGATTTCATTATCGAAAGAGTGGGCAAAACCAAACCTATATTAAATTGTTCATAGGGTCAATACGAGTAAATAAATATATGATAACCTCTCCACAGGAGCAGCTTTTTCATGGTTATCACACATTTTGTTATTTTCCCCATACGTACATGACAGGTGAAAAAATTACAAAATTTAAAAAAGAGTTATTATAATGAAACTTCCTGAGTTGATTACTTACATGAAGACAATGATTTATCGTATTACAAGTTTTCTGAAATTGTATATTTAAATATGCAAATTAGGCATTTAGTCCATGAGCCAGAGCCCCAAAATTGAGCCATATATTGAATATTCCCTCGTTAAAAACCTTTGACTCCAACATCTTAACAAAATTAAATAAGTATGTTGACTCTGGCTTTGTCCAAAGTTCCAATGTTGATTCTGGAAAGTTATGCAAATTTGGGCATATTTTCCTAATGCCTA
Source organism: Gymnoscopelus braueri (assembly GCF_963280865.1). Lineage (NCBI taxonomy): Eukaryota > Metazoa > Chordata > Actinopteri > Myctophiformes > Myctophidae > Gymnoscopelus > Gymnoscopelus braueri. Next base: position 39,156,855 of record NC_137604.1, read on the forward strand.
ATTTGCATATTTAAATATACAATTTCAGAAAACTTGTAATACGATAAATCATTGTCTTCATGTAAGTAATCAACTCAGGAAGTTTCATTATAATAACTATTTTTTAAATTTTGTAATTTTTTCACCTGTCATGTACGTATGGGGAAAATAACAAAATGTGTGATAACCATGAAAAAGCTGCTCCTGTGGAAAGGTTATCATATATTTATTTACTCGTATTGACCCTATGAACAATTTAATATAGGTTTGGTTTTGCCCACTCTTTCGATAATCATTGCTCAATTTTGGGGCTCTGGCTCATGGACTACCAAGGGTCTTGGGGCATTCCACAGAAAAGGTAGATGACTGAAAACAGACAGAGAGAGATCTTAGTAACAATATACCAAAGGCAGGGACATTTTCACAAAGAGAGCGGTGAGGTTCTGAGTATATTTACTCTAAGAGTTGGCAAAATTAGATTCCGGAATAAAGAACTGCAGGGACAGAGAAATTGAGAAGGCGAGGAGGGGAGAGAGGAAGCAAGAGAGTGAATGTATCTGTGTGTGTGTGTGTGTGTGTGTGTGTGTGTGTGTGTGTGTGTGTGTGTGTGTGTGTGTGTGTGTGTGTGTGTGTGTGTGTGTGTGTGTGTGTGTGTGACAGAGATAAGGACAGAGAGACATCAGCAGCAACTTAGCAGCGACACACAGTTTTTGCATTTCACTGAGTTGCACTTACATTATCCCCATCCTATATTAAAATCCTATTTTAAAATTGCCTAGAGGGTGGGCGGGTCCACGGGCTGGCGGGGACAGGCTGTAATTGCTTAAGCCCCGCCCCCCTCTGTTTTCCTATTGGCTGGGCTTTAAACAGCCATAACTCCAGTTCCCAGCATGCTAATGGCCCCAAACTTGGTGGGTGCTCTTAAACGGCCAATAGGGATGGGCTTGAATTGCTTAAGCCCCGCCCCCTCTGTGTTCTGATTGACTGAGCTTTAAACAACCATAACTCCAGTTTCCAGCATGTTAAAGGCCCCTGACTTGGTGGGTGCTCTTAGACGACCAATAGGGACGGGCTGTAATTTGCTGATGCCCCACCCCCACTGTGTTCCTATTGGCTGGGGTTTAAACACCCATAACTACAGTTCCCAGTATGCTAAAGGCTTCAAAATTGGTAGGTGGTCTTACCGGTACGGGCTATAATTGCTGAAGCCCCGTCCACCTCCCAAACGCAAGGTCGCACAGGTATGACAGTAGACCTGGGTTCTGCAAGTGTATCACTGCTCGGCAGCAGTGTTATAGCAGTGTTTAACACTTCAAATGGCCCTTATCAGCAGAATATAGGACTAGGTTTGAAGGCTGCATAGCGGCCTGAAAATCTAGTAACATAAATGACCTGATGACAGCACAAGTTTAACAAATTCTTAAGGTACAGTAGCACATCACAGTTTGTATAGGTTTACTGCAATTCAGACAGAGAGGGACAGCGAGTGCATTTTCCGGCAGCGGAAGCTGCCCCGGAGCTGCCGCGGAGGATTGGTAGAGGATTGGGGGTCTAATGATTAGCGAGGTGCGCCACTGAAGCCGGTGCTGAGATTAGGTATTTGGGCTGTATTAGAATGTGACGTCCTAACTCTTCTATTGTAGAAGAAAGTCCCCGCCCGTGCCCGCTCCGCCGGCAGCTGCCGCTGCTCCGCCGGCAGCTACCGCTGCTCCGCCGGCAGCTGCCGCTGCTCCGCCGGCAGCTGCCGCTCCACCGCCGGCAGCCCGCCGGCAGTCACTGCCGGCAGCTGCCGCTCCTCCACCGGCAGTTCCGCGGCAGTTCCGTAAAATGCACTCGACAGATGCCCCAGACTTACTGTGCCGATAAAGAAGGCGGCAGCTCCCTTGATGCTGGTGAGCCATGTGCGGTTGCTCTCGCCATCCGTGCCCACCAACTTAATGAAAACATTGTTTGCTGTGGAAGTGTGAGCAAGGTGAGCAGTGGACACAGTCACTTCATATAAGACCATTTTCAGTCTGGGGAGCAGAAGAAATCCTTGTAACTAATGCATTAGTGTCACGATCTGGCCCCGTTCTGGCTGTCCTGCCCCTGTCATTACCCTGTTGTGACTCTGCTCCCGCTCTCTCCCTCCCCTCTCTGTGTGGCCCTGATTGAGAGACTGGTTCCACCTGGGCAACCCAGCTGTAGACTGTTTGTGTAATTGGACTTGGAAGTGTATTTAACGAGTGTTCTGTTATGAGTTAAGTTGCAGTATTATTGTCTACTGTTCGTTTGCTGCCCTGTGCTTTGTTCCTGCTCGGGTTTCTGTTTACAAGAGTATTTTTATGTTTTGACGTGTGACCTGTAAGGTGTACCTGAGTATCTTTTCTGCATTTTGGGTCCTACATTCCATCCCCGGGTGTGAGCGTAACACATTAGAATACAATAACCACTCCAATTATCACTCCTCTAATGAGTTTTTCATTTTATCTTTGGTGCAAACACATTTTAATTGTGTGCTGTCCCTGTAATAATAAACAACAAAACAAACAAATTGCAGAATCAAAGCTCCACAGGAAACACGTAGCACTTGCATACATACAAACATCAATCCATCCAATTCCAGTTGAAACAAAGAAATGTGATGACATACTATAATACCTTTGATGAGCTCCACTGGACATTTTCAGATTGAATATAACTGGTGTAAAGAACATACCGGTACTATCATGTTCTTACCCTATTATTTTAAATATGATATTATCTTACAACGTATGAAAGATGAAAAGTGCTAAAGTGTTACATAACAATTTGCCACAGCTTTCTTATTTCTATAAGGGATTATGAGCTTAATTGGTGTTAACTGACAGATGTGTTTATCCATTTCTCCGGTTAGAGAACAGTTTTACGGCTTGTCCTGTGTTAATAATGTGTGCCACACCTTTTAATAAGCCTGCTGCCTGGGAATAAACGTGGAGAAAAATCTTAATCTTTGACACATTTTCATGATCAGGTCTATAGTTTATTGCTTATTTGGATCCCCATTAAGTACTACCTTAGCAGCAGCTACTGTACTCTTCCTGGGGTCCACACACACACACACACACACACACACCTATACATCACCCTCCAGCATAATATATCACCCAGCCAACATACCTAGTGCATCAAGAGCAACAACTTAGTACCACTTTATGTTGTAAAATGGTGCCTTAAAGCAATGGCTCACTATTTTGGTTAAAAAATATATATACATCACTGTGGTGCATCAGGCTTTGTCGAGCAGACATTTAAGAATCAGCTTTCCCTCCATTAATGCACTTTAAAGCTCCAGTCCACGGTTTTAACACGTTCTGAACTACAGCCAAGATGGCATCTTTTGTCAGGCTTCCGTAGTTGGTGCCAGGCACTGGCGCATGATCCATGTTTCAGTTCTCTCTCTCTAAGTTACATCCTGATTCTTTCTAAATGTAAAGATTCTGTCATCTCGTTGAGCCAGATAGAGTTTGATTGTGGGGGCCACTTTTTTCTTCCAAAATAAGAGTATCAATTTTTTTGCAACGATAAGGCCGTATGAGAGAAGGCTCTGGCTAGCTTTCTGATGTAGCAACCATCCAGGAACATCTGCTGGAGTAGGCTTCAGGATCCAGCATTCACAGCCACTGTAAGAGAATGGACGCTAGAGTCACAGAGAAGTAGCTACAGTAAGTGTAGGCAATTATTTAGAGTTAAATACTCCTACCAGGCCGACAGTTGATGCCCACAGATGGTTATGGCCGCCACTGGTACCAGGACCAGGCAATTGGATTGTAGTTCGTAGACCAGGTAAAGTGAACATGAACATACTGAATTTAGATATTAAAGAGACACTATAAAGGGTTGGACCACACATTGTAAGACATTGACTGTTTTAGTGGCATCCAATTCCACATCATGGTACACTAGTTGGTCATTCTGTGTGACAGGGTCAAGTACAATTGCCTACGAGACGATGCACTGTAGATGATGCCTTTGTATGCCGGGTGTCATAGGAAAAGGAGGACAGACATCCTGTATTTGCTGATCTACGGCAGGTTTGCGGGAAGGGGTGTATGGGTGGATATCCTGGAGGTATGCGACGCCCTTGACTGTATAGTATGTAATCACCAGTGAGCCACAGCCATAACTAACGCACAAGGGATTTGTCTCTTACTCACAAGTACAAGTTGTGAAATGTTGGTAGGACATGTTCTGTAGAGAGACTGTGCCAACACAACAATACAATATAACAAGCTAATAATTATTTGAAAATAAATAAATAAGAAATACTAGATTTAATTGAGTTAAAATTATAGCTATATATAAATAAAGTACAGATAGAAAGGCAGCATGATCAGGAAAAGAAGCAGAAGACATACAGTACTGTTTATACACATGAAAAACACATTTTGAGCAGCTACTCTGGATTCTTACAGTTGTTTTATGTTAAAAAAAATTTGCCTTATCCCAATTCAGGTCCTTTGCTTCACTGCGACAGGCCTGCCACCTCCTCCAGATAGGCACCCTTGTCATCGTTTGAGATTGGACAGAGGACTCAGTACGCAACCCTTGGGGGTCCCTGTGGCAGTTAGGAAGTCCAGTACCCAGCCGCACATTGCAGGGTTCAGGCTCTGGTCTGCCAGCTTTTTAGCCAGCATGGTGGGGACTATGGTGTTAAAGGCAGAGCTGTAATCAATAAATAACCGCCTAACATAACTTGCTCTGGTGCGGTTACAACCGTGATTCTATTAACCAGCAGCTCAACAATGATTGGTCTTCCCATATCAACAGTGAAACGGGATGACATTCTGAATGCTCTCTAACAGGGAGGATTCTTTTGTGCAGCTGAACTGGGAAAACTGCACAAGATGTCACATACTCAAGAGTGTTTAATCTAATCAGCCCCTCTAAGTACAAAAACAATCTAGTCTAAAACATTTAATTTTATCATAACTACAGGTATACTGCTATAAAAGTTAAGAAATACAGATCTGTGTGGTTTAACGGCAGACTGGCAGAACTGCGTGAGCAATCACATTTTACAGGTGCAGATACAGTACTGCTAGCTACAGTATGCTTGTGTAATCATTTTGTCCAGACTGCATCCTTGAATGTGGCATTTAGAGGACATTTACAGTAGTTAATTAAAAAGTGAACATCATTTTATCCGACGGATAATCATACACCCTCTTCTCAAACAGATTAGAACAGGAGTTCTTTCATAGCTCAAAGTGTTTTCTTAGATACAGAAAGAAACGGGTGTTCCCTCTGTTCAAGACGCATTCCTCTGAAACTGTTTTTGCTATGAAATGAGACACTGGCCAACTGCTTTTTTAGACTACACAGAAAAGTGGACTTGATATACTGTATGCTGACTCAATGCTGTAAGAGTCAGACAATGCTGGAGACCTGAAAGTGCATACTGTACCTTGCTCTGTACTGTATACTGCAGCACTGTAATTACAATTATTTGATTAAATCACTTGGTTCCTTGATTTGATACGGTTTTAATAAATATTTAGATCTAGAGTTTGACACCCACGGACCACAGGGGAGAGGAAGGAAAATATCTCAAATGTCTTGATGGGCCAGCTAGGAGGGCAATAATCGTACAACCAGGTGTTTTCACTTGTCACTGGTCTGGGATACCCAAATAACTCTCGTTGAACCAAATGTTAGTGGTGTTACTGGAATGAGGGTCATAAATGGCCAAGTGGTTAAGGCGCGTACCACATACTGTAGGCTTTGATGCCTGACAGTGTCCCGGGTTCCACTCAAACAGAGACTTGAGGGGACACATTAGGGGACAATAGTCATGTCCTGGTCATATGGTACATGGTTACGTGAAAGGTTAAAGTGTTTGAACAAATACATTTTAAAACGCCAAGAGAAAACAGAGAGTCTGGATTGCGGAGAGGAAGGAAAATCTCCAACAATCCTCGCATTTTGACCTTTAAAAAACGAAACTCGTGTACACTACATTAAGCCACAGTTTAATAAAAAACACATTGAAAGCTCAATGTCAACACTGCATATATACAGAATTTTGCTGTTTATTTCATGTAAGCACCAAAACTATTTAGCCTTATTCCAGTGGATTAAACTGTTCATTTACCTATTATATCAATAGTGTAAGTACAAATGAAAGTACAACAACAAAGTGTAATGAAAATCTGGGTAATCACGTGTACTTATGTTAAAATAGACATATTAGGGGAAAAATAACACAGGTGCTAAGTACGGTAACATTGCAAATAGTTAGAATTTTATCAGACCCACTAATTTAGCTTTTGCACTCACAGTTCAATGGCTGTCATGAGTCATGTTGCTACAGTAATCAGTATTGATCTGTGTTCAAGAGGCTTGGGAGAGCTATTTACAGTAGGCCTTTTATGTCTTCAATATGTTCATATTCAAAGTGATTGTTCACGTTTTCAGACAAGATGAGTGATCACTAAAATGAAAAGAGATCCACTACCTATGGCAGTGTCTCCAATGTTGTTTGGCCCCAGTAACTGCTGCGTCTTGCAGCTATATATACTATATATACACAGTGTGTGTGTGTGTGTGTGTGTGTGTGTGTGTGTGTGTGTGTGTGTGTGTGTGTGTGTGTGTGTGTGTGTGAGTGTGTGATATATATACTGTATATAATTACATTTAATCAAATATCAGTGCAAAACCGAAGTCTTTCCTGTGATGCTCCTTTCTTGTTTTCACATGAGTTTGACTGAAGGTTGAGGGGCAGTGCTCAGATCAGATCTGGGGTGAGGGGACCGTGAGGAGTCCTGTAGGCTTCAGCTTGTTGATCCCTCCATCCAGGATGCACACCCGTGGGTAGTTCACCTTCAGAAGATGGGTTCCAAACTGGTGTTGATGAAAAAGAAAATGAAATGTCATCATTACATTATGCTGGACACTGGACAGGCTCTGTGGTGTAAGGCTGGCCCCAAAACGTACGAAAGTTTGTTTGTTATATTGACATTCGGACTTAAAGTTTAGGATTATTGTTAAGGATATATCCTGGAGTGGTTGGCAGATTCAGTCGAAGGAGTACAGAGGCGGAATAACAGAACGTGGATTAACTGAAAGATTACAAACAATTACGTTTAGGAGTAGGACGAGGAGGTAGCCCACATAACAACGTACGTTTAGCTGAAATGGCACATCATCATTTGCCCCCGCTGCCCACAAATAAAAAAATAAAATCAAAATCAGAAAAAAAGGGATATGGCATTCTAAGGGCTAGAGAAGATAAAAATGTTGGGAAGTGCTTTGCTGTCCAAATGAGGAAAGCATCTAAAGTAAAAAAGAAAAAGAAGCCAGGCACTCCTCAATAAATCAGTGAACAATCAGTGAACAATCAGTGAAAACGGCAACATGTTTCGGCCTACAAGTGAGCTTCATCAGGGCAGAAATAAAATGAAGGTTCGACCGTTTGTAAACACCACTGAACGTCCGAACCCCAAATAAATGGCTTCAGGACCAGCCCTACTGTGGTATCGTGTTATGTTAGAGGCTAGTATCTTTAATCCTACCACAGTGACGGCAAAGGAACATGTCCACACATTGAGAATGAAGTTGTGGCTTGTGGTTTCTAGCATCCCAGAAACTCTCAAATGAGGGGACATCACAAATATAATGGACTTGTGTGTGGACTTGTAAGATGTGTGTAAGAATATATGTCACATTATGCACTCAGTATACTGACTTGAGCCATTTATGGTTTCAAATCAAGGGTGCATGGTGGCTCAGCCGGTTAGTGCACAGACTATCTTCCTTGCGAGTCCGAAAGATCCGAGTTAGAAACTAGCTCACATCATGTCTCACCTCTCTCTGCCCTTTGTTTTCTGTCTCTCTACACTCCAATCGAAGAGAGAGAGAGAGAGACAGAGATAGAATACAAAGCAAAGCAAAGCATTAAGATATTCAATGAATGAACCACATGCTGCATTGAAATCGCATTTACTGAGGGCTGAGAGAAAATAGAGATCAGATGTATGAAGGATGAAATGCCTTTTTAAATACTCACTGCTAGTCACTGCTCTCGGGTTTCATGCACCAAAATGACTGCACTTTAAAAATCAGCAGCCTATATGCTACATATTAGTGCCTGTGCTACAATATTGTATTGCTTTTTGGCATGGAACACTGTATGATTCTGCATAGTGCTTACCCAGCAGGATTCAAAAGGCACAAAGCTGCAATCTATAGCGGAGCTATGACCATTTGCTGAATTGCATGAACCAAAAACACACATTTAAACAAGCCTTTGTTTGAGCTCAGTCTTGGTGCAGAAAGCTGACAGTGAGGTCCAGCTGTTAATGTATAAATATCTATAACTATATCTATGAGATAGTCGATAAGAAAAATCTGATTACAGACACACACAAAGAAAATAAATGTAAGATTACAGTGCAGCATCTTAGAAAGGGAATGAAGTTCTTCCAATGGCACTGCCAGGGGCATCATACTGCAAGTTCAGGTCAGGCAGGCAGGGAGCCAGTCATCCAACATATTTTTAAAGGTGCTAGTAAATCAAAAGTATTTTAAAGTATGTCTGGATGCAATGTTACCTGTGCTTTGCCAGACTTCCACTGCATTAAACATTAAAACAGCTTCTCCCCAGAACCGACAGCATGGATGGACTCATAACGTCATTCTCCTCCAAATACACATAAGTAAGTACACACACACACACACACACACACACACACACACACACACACACACACACACACACACACACACACACACACACACACACACACACACACACACACACACACACACACACACACACACACACACACACACACACACACACACACACACACACACACACACACACACACCTCTTTGTTTATGATGCCAAGTGCAATATAGGCTATTGGGCAAGTGCAATATTGTACCTAGTGGACGGGTCCCTGTGGTCTCCCCTTATTTTAATATTTTAATATTTCAAGATTTATTTCTTAAGATTTATTGCATGAACTATGGATGTTTTTATTTTGACAACAGACTATGATGACTTGACTATGACGGACTAACAGTTTATTTTTTATGGCTCTATCTGTATTTATTTGTTGATGCTGCAATTTGTTTTAAGTGGATGCACTAAACCGTTTTTTACAGTGACAATAAACATCTTATCCATCTTATCTAAAAGTATGCGATGCTTAATAGGCTTGATCAGGGCCAGAGGTGGGTAGAAAGTACGTAGTTAAATTTACTTAAGTAACTTTTTGAATACATTGTGCTTGTAAGAGTAGTTTTAATGCAACATAATTAGAATACTCACCTCTTTTAAGTTTATGTAACTGAAATGCAAGTTCAAGATTTATATGGTCGCATGTTGTGACTCGCATGTTGTGTGCTTAATCTAAAGAATAATTCCAAGATTCAGCCGTTAATGCCGCCATAGTAGTACTAAATCGCATCATATCAAGATAACTACAGTACAGTAACAGTAATAAATATTATTATTATTATTATATTATGTATATTTTACAATTCTAAGATACTGGATGATAATGAGGCTACTTCCATTGATTGTCTTGCTTCATGGGAGACAATCTATATCAAAAGTAATATGATCACATTGCACTGGGCAAAATATAGTGGATCATTTTACTGATGGCAATTTTAAGCAGGTATACAGTAGTTCCGCAATCAAAAACAGATTCCCTTCTGAACTCAAACAACCCAACCTGCTAATCAAAGCACCTTGTGCTGCTGCTTGTTGACATTAATGCAGGATCGTCACCGTAATAGAGCTAGGGTTATAATCAGGACAACGCCTGGAGCAATATTCCTGCTGAGGCATTACTTAAAAGTTTGGCACATACAGTTAACTAAAGAAGGAACAAAAAGGATAAGTTATTCTTGCAGCGGTGTAATGGTCGATATGGTTCTGTTGTGTTCTGCTGACGCATATTTTAAGACATTCGTAATTTTTCTGCAGTGAAATGCATAGATCTGTTTAAGACTCAGCAGATATGTTTTGAGGATCATCAACAGCATATTATGTGGCTATGGGTGCAGGGTGCTTCAGGGACTGACCCTGTGACCCTTTGGTTACAGAACAGTGAGTCTCAAATGACTAAGCAACTCTGCTAAACCACCATAAAACTTCCATTGACACCCACTCCTGCATAAATAAATTAATAAAACATTGTCAGTTTTCAACAAAACTCTTTTACAGAACCTTGCAATTTTTTTTTTTACTGGGTTAGGGTTAGAAAAATGGGTTAAACAATATTATTAGTGAAAAAAGGCCAAGGCTAAACAGACACACCCTTTATCTTAGTAATAATAATTAAAAAAGGTCTTCCCTTTAGTTGTTGGATATTTGCCACAATATATTTGCACAAATGTGTCTTCTGCATTTACCCATTGTAACTATTAGGAGCAGTGTAAGCCATTAGTATGGCACCCGGGGAGCAGTTAAGAGTTAAGTGTTTTAATCAGGTACACTTCGACTGGGGGGGCCGGGGGGTGAACCGGTGTGGGTAGATATTGCTCTCTAGCCACTCAGCTAGGCATTGTTAAGTAAAAACTTTATCTATGAGGTGAAATTCTGTCATTTCGTTGTTCAAAATAAATTATGTCAATCCATTTCTCTTCCTTGTCCTTAGAGATATTAGATATTAAACAAACAGGGTTCTTAGGTACTCCATGCACAGCTGTGGAGCTCTGGGTGCCAGATTGCACACAGATTTAATTGGTTGCTTGAGTGTTTTCCCACCCGAGTATCCTTTTGCTTATAATTGTGTTCTGCCAATTACTGGTGAATCTATAGGTACGCATGTTGGGAAGCCATGCACAATTGCAAACGTCCTTCCCCCAGCGCTTTCAATGCTTTCAAAGTATGCTCCCACACTTTGTGGGAGGAAATCTCACAAGATCATGCATTTAATTTGGACCAAACTGTCACCAGAGTTTCAACATTACAGTGATTAACTGCAACATCTAAGGCCAAAAAGCATCATTACAGAAGTCAGGAGCATTAACCCATTAAAACCGGGGAAGCGTCTGTGTAAGTTTAGATTTTAGCTACAATATATATACTGTACTAGAGGTTCGTTCGGGCCGAACATCTAGAGCTCGGCACCTACTGTACGTCACACCTATGTCCCACTGCCGATCCGACCGATGTATCATAGTGTTGGGGGCTTTGTCAGAGTACCCGTTGTTGTACCCGTCTTTCTGTGTCCCTTTTGTGCCCATATATGGAGATGTCTGTTTCTGTCTTTCTACTGGTGTCCCTTTTATGCCTATTGCCCATATATGGATATAATGTCAGTCATTGTCCCTTTAATGCCCATATGGAGATCCCATCAGTATATCTCTGCTGTCCAGCGCGAACCTGCTAACTCCAAAACGCTCAATGTTCAGGAAACGAAAAAACAAAATATAGGTTTTTCAGGAAATGAAGAAAACCTTATATTTTTAAAACAAAGCAATACTGCCTCATCAAAGTTGGTATAGTGACTTTATATATTGTCAGATACTTGCATGTGTCATTATATTATCAACACTTTACCCAAATCGGGGGTAAATCAACACTTTACCCAGCGCTAGTGGAGTTAGTAGTTTCAGACGAGCAGAAATTAAGCTGAAATGGAGTTAGGTGTCCAAACAACAATAGCTCCACTCGCTGCTGAGGGAGAGGTTTCAAAAGGGTACAAATTCCCAAAAGCTAACAATGGATCACAACAACGTGTGAAGCAATGCCCTGATGCTTCATGACACTTATTATATAGGCCTACAATAATAAACAGGACTTTAAATATTACAATAACTTCTGCAAAGAGGTACTAGAACTAGCGCGGCAGAAATGCTATGAACTCCTTTCTTCTTGTCACATTGCTCTCCTCATTAAACACTTCATAGATTTTAGAAATATAATTACTTGTTTTCATAACATTAGCGTCAGTGCTAAGTTTGATAAACAGGTACACTGCATAGTTTTAACAGACTACGGGGAGTTTGTTTACGTGGTCCTCCTCCTCGTTCACTGCGCAGCGCGCTCTACTCATGCTGTGAAAAGGCAGCACTGGAGAGGAGAGGGGGGAGTTGTTTGTTTTTGACGGACAGTTTGAGGATCCAATGGAGTTGGGAGTTTTCATCAGAGGCGCTTTTTAATACTTTTCATTGGTTCAAATGTTTAGATTTTTGGGCGGTGAAACCGCCCCTATATGTGAGGTTTGGATATTTGCACACCAAATCCTGCGCTGTGATTGGCCACAAATGTACCCCCCTAACCCTGCACCGTGATTGGCCAATCACAGTCTATTCAGGACTGTGATTGGCTAGGGAAACATGACACATGTGCATAGCCCTATAAATAGGACCATAACTTAAAAAAAACATAAATTTGTTTTTTTTAAGTTATGGTTTCTTCCATCACTTCTTCCATCACTTCTTCCATAACTGTGATGACCACTGTGACCACACGGCCCACTTCACACTGGGTGTGATTTTTTACACAGTAAAGGGTGTTCAATAGCGTTGATTTATGAAAAAAATAAAAAATAAAATGGAGTTAGCTGGTTCGTCCTGGACACCGATGATATATTGGAATGCCCATTTATGGGCATATTGGTTGGGTCAGCGGTTCTGGACAACTGGATAAACAAACTACTCTACAGCGGGCACCGCACTCCCTCGCCCATATTTTGTGCCCATAGGGACTGATTTGTTTCCGGCTGATGCCATGATGGCACATTGAGGTTAATGGGCCGGCCCGCCCGCCCATTAGCCAATTTTAATATAGGATAGCATTTTTTTCTGAAAACTCTTGAGGATTTAGAACATTGGTTTAGAACAGTGGTTCTCAAAAGATTTTGCATTTTGGGGGTCCTCCTTGGCTGAAAAGTTTGAGTACTACTATGATTTAGAAGGGCATTTGTAGAATCGGCCTATGGTCTTCCCAAAAGCTAACAATGGATCACAACAACGTGTGAAGCAATGCCCTGATGCTTCATGACACTTATTATATAGGCCTACAATAATAAACAGGACTTTAAATATTACAATAACTTCTGCAAAGAGGTACTAGAACTAGCGCGGCAGAAATGCTATGAACTCCTTTCTTCTTGTCACATTGCTCTCCTCATTAAACACTTCATAGATTTTAGAAATATAATTACTTGTTTTCATAACATTAGCGTCAGTGCTAAGTTTGATAAACAGGTACACTGCATAGTTTTAACAGACTACGGGGAGTTTGTTTACGTGGTCCTCCTCCTCGTTCACTGCGCAGCGCGCTCTACTCATGCTGTGAAAAGGCAGCACTGGAGAGGAGAGGGGGGAGTTGTTTGTTTTTGACGGACAGTTTGAGGATCCAATGGAGTTGGGAGTTTTCATCAGAGGCGCTTTTTAATACTTTTCATTGGTTCAAATGTTTAGATTTTTGGGCGGTGAAACCGCCCCTATATGTGAGGTTTGGATATTTGCACACCAAATCCTGCGCTGTGATTGGCCACAAATGTACCCCCCTAACCCTGCACCGTGATTGGCCAATCACAGTCTATTCAGGACTGTGATTGGCTAGGGAAACATGACACATGTGCATAGCCCTATAAATAGGACCATAACTTAAAAAAAACATAAATTTGTTTTTTTTAAGTTATGGTTTCTTCCATCACTTCTTCCATCACTTCTTCCATAACTGTGATGACCACTGTGACCACACGGCCCACTTCACACTGGGTGTGATTTTTTACACAGTAAAGGGTGTTCAATAGCGTTGATTTATGAAAAAAATAAAAAATAAAATGGAGTTAGCTGGTTCGTCCTGGACACCGATGATATATTGGAATGCCCATTTATGGGCATATTGGTTGGGTCAGCGGTTCTGGACAACTGGATAAACAAACTACTCTACAGCGGGCACCGCACTCCCTCGCCCATATTTTGTGCCCATAGGGACTGATTTGTTTCCGGCTGATGCCATGATGGCACATTGAGGTTAAACACACTCAATATTTGGGTGTAGCCGTACTGGGAACTCCTTATATGGTTATGGCTGAGTCATAGTGACGTCAGATGTCCGCCGGCCGGCCGGCCCGCCCGCCCATTAGCCAATTTTAATATAGGATAGCATTTTTTTCTGAAAACTCTTGAGGATTTAGAACATTGGTTTAGAACAGTGGTTCTCAAAAGATTTTGCATTTTGGGGGTCCTCCTTGGCTGAAAAGTTTGAGTACTACTATGATTTAGAAGGGCATTTGTAGAATCGGCCTATGGTCTTAATGGGTTAATAAATAAACCAGCCTGATAATAGCTGAATTTCCCAAGAAAATGGGAAGCAAGCATGCTGTAAACCTGTGAGCTAGTTTAGTGACTCAGTCTTAACCTTTCCTCTTGTGCTAAAATCACTTTACTTGATTGTCAAGGCTGGTTCCAGTCTGGCTCTCACTGACAGTCTGTCTCTTCAGCAACCGGTCTGCTTGCCTTTGCTTGTCCTACAGTCTAGTATTCCCCCTATTCTACTGTGTCACATTTTTATAGTCAGAGGGGAAACGTCATCAGAATAATAACTGTATAAACATTACTTCATATCCTACACATGCCCCAATTTTGCACATTGCAGCTGGTGTTACTGTTTTGTTGAGTAAGGTGACAGGAACTATTATGTCCTCTAGTATCTACCTATCTATCTTATTAATTCACAAAACCTGTGTGTGTGTGTGTGTGTCTGTCTGTGTGTCCCGGGCAAAACTCGGGCACCACTTAACCTAACAGCCTCAAACTTGGTGTGTGGGTCCCATACGATCGCAGCGGTGTGCATTGCAGAGAACTGAAAAACCACGAGACAGAGAAAAAGAGAGAGACAGAGAGGGGGAGCAAGCCTGTGAGAACACAGCCTGTCTGCTGCTTGAGCTGTGTGGGGGTATAGGAGGTTGTAGGATTCAGTGAGTGATCAGAGAAGTTTGGGAGGTGACAGTTGACCTTGAGGTCTAGTCTCACCGCTCAGACTTGACTCCCACCCAGGAAACATGCCATCGTTCACTCAGATGTAGCCCGCCGTAAAAGTGCCTCTTTTCTTTAGTGTCTGTTTTTGCACCAATGGAACCAAGACAAAAATTCCTGTATACAATATTGTACCTGGGAAATAAAGGGATTCAGATTCCGATACGGTTGTATACCACTTTTTCCAGCATTGTTGCAGAATGTTTTGGGGACTTTTAATGCATACTCAGGTTGAAGTTTGGGAGGACACTTCTACTTCTTCAGGCATCAGAGATTATAAGGAATGAGTCTGGTGGCTATGAGAGGTAATCTCTCAAGACAGATTATGCTGTGCGACACACTATTAATTGTTGCAGGATACATACTATACAGCTTTTCATATATATATATATATATATATATATATATATATATATATATATATATATATATATATACATATATATATACATATATATATATACACACACACATATATACATATATATATATATTATTTTATTTTTCAATTATTATTTATGTGCAGGTCAGTGTAGAGCCTAGAGAGACATCAGAGACATGTGAGACAAGAATAGGGCTAAGATTTGAACATGCTCACAAGGAGCATGCTGTAGGTCTGTGCTCTAACCCGCTGAGCCTGTACAGCATAATTAATAATAGTAATCTATAAAGAGCAAACATTTATACCTGTACTGTATACAGGATGAAAACATGTAGGGAGACAGTAGTATGATGGTTGCTACTGTATGTATGCAGTAACAATGCAAGGAAGACCTCTGCAATGACTGTACTCTTAATTCAACCCCGACTTAAATGAAAACACAGGATTTTGCAGTGTGAACAGCATTAAGATATTGCTAGTCTCCTGCTCTTGTGTCTCAGGAGGGAGAGTTGTGTGTGAGGGGAGTTTCAGTATATTCAGTGAGTGATCACAGTCATCTGAGAGGTGACAGTCCTTCACGCCTGAAGGACTATGTGACATGCCTTGGACAATAATTATCCCAGGAATACTGTAGGTGGGAGTTCTTCATAGTTAGAGATTTGTTTTGATAAAAGTGGTTTGGTGTGCTAAAAAAAACATAGCACTTTTTTATGTAGCAAGTAAGTAAAAGTTAGTATTGCACCCTGCCACATGTCTGACCTACACAGCATAATCCTCAGCGTTAGTAACTATTCTATACTTACAATGGTGTAGTGCGCCGAAAATAGCCGATCTATAAGCTCACAACGTGCTACATCGCGATGCATTGTGAGCTTGTGTATCTGCTATTTTTGCTATGTCTGATTTTTTTTTGGAAAGCTTGCAAGTTGCACCTATAATGACAAATAGGGAGGCCAGGTTGAAAAGTGGTTACGCTTGAAACACTTGTTATGTCGCCTCAATCTCTTCAAGGTTCACTTGGCTCTATTAGCCCTCCTACTCTGTTAGTAGTAGTATACTGTTGTGTTGAGCCGTGTTACTCGTGGCCTGAATGAGCTTAGCTTGAATGAGTCTGGCCATCCTCCTCTGACCTTTCTCATTAACCAGGTGTTTTCACCGGCAGAAAGCTGCTGACTGGAGGCTTTTTGTTTTCTTGCCCCATTTTCACTTAACTCCAAACACTGTAATTTGTGAAAAGCACAGTGTTCTGAGATTAAAAGGAGAGGTCCCAGAGATAAAAAAAAAAGAATCTATGCATATCAATAAGGTATTATTGTTATATTATACACTTTTCCTTCAAAATAAATAACTGGACGAAAAGTGCTTCCAGGCATCAACAGACCCCATAGCTACTCATGCTCACGTGTACTCATGGATAAAATGAATTGAATATGAATTAATAAACAACATTACAGTTGAGAAAATACGTAGTACAATCGGGATTTTTACTTGTGATTAAGATCTGGCTGGACTTGGGGTTTTGATTTCCCCAGTTTTTAGAACTCAACTCACATCCCTTTTACTGTACACAGGGATCTGCTTCAGAATTGCTTACTTTTACCAAAATAACCACTCTAATGGAAGCACACTTGAACATGCAGATCACTGTTGTGTGTGTGTGTGTGTGTGTGTGTGTGTGTGTGTGTGTGTGTGTGTGTGTGTGTGTGTGTGTGTGTGTGTGTGTGTGTGTGTGTGTGTGTGTGTGTGTGTGTGTGTGTGTACTGTATGACAGTTATTGAACTATTGTTTTTTTCTACTTACGGTTGTGGCTCTCTTCATGGCATGGCTGATGACAACGATGACTCGTCCTCTGAAGTTCTGGAGGAGTCCCGCTGCAGGACACTGGACCACTTCATCATCAGCATTGAACACGGTGCTGTAGGGGACATTGATGCTGCCGGTAATATGGCCTCTGTTGAAGCTGGACGCACTGGGGTTAAAGCTCAATAACATTCAAAAATACAGTTGGCATTGTCCATGTTTACATTTTGTTTCCGTATAGATACAGATAGTTGAAACACATAGACAGAACCGAGAGAGAGGGGGGTTGTCTCTGGTGGGTTTTGTTCGTTGACCAGGAATTGCAACATGTAGCTAGATTGACACGTGTCTTAACCACTACGGCATCTCTCCAAAGCACCAGGTTTTTATGATCAAAGTCCTGTGAGTTGTCGGCTACATACCCGCATATACCAGGGCCTACTCTTCTCCAGTCTCCCTCTCAGCTTTTCAACAGTCTGTCCTGAGATGTTGGCATTATCTTTTCCCTTCTCATCTCCTTCTCCTTTGCATTCCATGCATTGGTACCCATATGATAAAAATGAAATGCAAACATCTGGTCAACCATTTTCAAATTGTACTCATGGTCAGCCGGTTGAGAAAACTGTTAGCGTTTCTCATTGCTGGCCATAAACACAACACTTCTGGACATGATTTGAGTCCTTGTCATGGTATTTAATCCCAAGACATGAACAAGTACTGTCTAAAATTTAGAGAGCTTTAATGTACAGTACATCCCCAGTCTCACCTTCACATCGTTAGGCTATAATAGTCTCCATAAAACAGTGTTTGCAGCATAGTGGCCTGTCTGGGACCCATCAAGGCCATAGAAAGAGGTGGATCATCGAGAGACACAGAAAACAACAGTATGTCATTGTCCACTTTAAAAGGGTGAAGGGTGGGGGGCATTTACCATTACTTTGCTGGTTCAAACTAACTGAGGGCATACTACTGTATGAGAATATAACATTTCAATATAGTCACATTATGAATGCACTTTTATCATACAGCTACAGAAATGCACCTACAATAATAACGCTGAGGCAATTTTTCACTAAGGTGAGAAAGTAAACTGCTAAAGCGTATTTCACTGACAATAAATTGAGTACCTTGACATAAGCATTCAATGTGGATTCAGTGGAAACCAGGAAAGAATATTGGCTCAACTCTGTTCATCCTTTACCCACACAGCTACAGTGTGATTCACTAATTAATGTCATTGTTACAGCACTTGTCTGAGTCATGACAGAACAGGGGACAGAGAGTGTCAGCGTAGACACCTTGCATATATAGCTGAGTGGACAAAATCAGTTCATAGAAAAAGGAGAATGGGGAAGGGAGAAAAAGTCAGTTAAATGAAAGGAATAACTTCCTCTCGGAATGGAAGTAAAATGTGACAGGTCTAGGAAAGGGGTGGGGGCTGTAAATGACATGAGAAACTGCAGGAAAAAAGAAAGGAAAGAAGACAAGAAAATAAAATGGAGAAGTGAGCAGACCAGGGGCTTCATTCATAAAATGGGCTTCAGATGAAATGTAATCTTCAGTAACTACTTAGATGATCAAGCACAAATTCATAAATCATAGAACCAGATGTAGAGATTATCATATTAAGTTACCTTATGACGTGGCATTTTATCAGTTAGTTACAGGTGAGAAGAATTAAGCCAATACCCAAACCCAATGTGTTCTCAATTAAAGACATTAACTTGTGTGGCAAATTAACTCAACCATGATTGTTATTGGAAGATGTAGCAACAGTGCATTTCAAAGAGAACACGTTTTCAGAGACAGGAATTACTTTCTTGCTCACAATGATGAGTGGCTTAGATGTCCCTTTTATTTCCCAAGAAACGTTTTCTTAGGTTTGTGTGCTGACACGCTGTAACCCTGCCATACCTGTACTGTCCAAGTACTCGCTTTGATTCCTCACTACGGGGACTGTCTTCTAGAGGGAACTCAGTGACAGTTTAAGTATCCCAGTCAACTCTTAACCGCATGCCTACCCACTGTGAGCCGGGCTATTCTATGTATCTTGACAGCTAGATACTGTGGATACTTTTTCTGTTTACAGCTGAAAAACAGGCGCACATCAAATTTGATTTCTCTCGGGTTATAGGTGCAGTTGACTTTCTTTCGTTTTCCATGGTTCAGCCTGAATTAACACTTACTTGTGCGATTTGCACTTTCCACAGTACATCTGTAATTGTTCCTTTTCCAGAGGCAAAGGTAAGCCACATTCATATGCACATGAATTTAAGATAATTAGTGAATTATAAATCAATGGCGTGTAACACATAATACGCTCTTAAAGTCACCGTATACACAACTTTTTTTACTTCAGTATTTTCTATGAATCGGTACATCAACGTATATCGAAATGATCTAAAGATTATGTTTTTGCATAAATCTTTTTTTTTTATGAATGAGGCCCCAGAAAACAAAAAAGAAAGAAACGAAAAGAACAAAACAGAACAGAAAAAAGAAACATGAGGACAGCGGGCTACCAGAGAGAAAGGAATATAACTAATAAGGATTGTGTATACAGTATAATTAACTAATCATTATCAGTGTATTCTGAGTGAAGGTATTGATGTTACTGCTACATATTTCATAAGTGGCTCTCAGCTACATTACTGTATTTTCTGGGAGCAATTTGTGCAATTCACTAAATCATTTCAGGTGATGTGCGAGCATTTAGGGCTAATCGCACAACATAATCCATTAAATTACCTTTAAATCCCATTCTGTTACCATAATTATGTTACCTTAGCACTGGAAATAAGTAAGTGACGGCTGTTAAAGCTAGACAAGTAAAATGCCTATTATCTGTCAGATACCAAGACAACTTCATCAGGATTTTGCTGTTTCAAACCCATACAAATCTTAATCCCCCCTTTTTGTGACCGAACAGACCCACATTATTGGTTTAGTCTGTGAAACACAGTGGTGGTGGACTAGGAGTTCGACAAATCCCGTGGTCAAATCCTCCTTTTGTTCTTTTGGGGTTAGCCCGAGGAGCGTCTGTCTATCAGGAGTCTATAGTGGTAGGGATTTGTGCTGGAGGAATTGCCATTCTAATCCTCACTGATTAATGACTCTTTAACCTTCTATCCCCTCCTCTTCTTAAACAATCACCATTCCACTGACAATGCTAAGAAGGAGCGAGGCTCAATTTCCAGGCAGTGGAAGTTTGAAAGTCAGCATTGTGTTGAGTACTTCAAGACAAGCAATAAAAGAGAATAAACATTGTTGATTTACAACTGTGAAATTACCTTTCCGTCTTTGATATTGTGAGTTTGTGAAGAGCCACCCATGATGGATTATGGAGCTATTTGATCTGACAACCAGTTGTCTTATATTTTTAATCGAAGGGATTTAGATCAGATAAACACAGGAGTCTGGGGGAATTTGTTTGTGTGGCAGGCACACACACACACACACACACACACACACACACACACACACACACACACACACACACACACACACACACACACACACACACACACACACACACACACACACACACACACACACACACACACACACACACACACACACACACACACACACACACACACACACACACACACACACACACACACACACACACACAAATAAACATTGGCTGTATGGTATCATTGGTGAAAATAAGATTAGGTAGTAGCTGGTTGGCTTGAAGTGGTCTAACTGATGAGTAAGGTTAATGTATGTAAGGTCAGGCTAACACTCCTGTTATTCATTCTTTGTTTAATTGGCAAGTACGGTCCAATGGCCAGCCATCATGGAAAAAATGTGTATCATGTGCAGCCAGGGTACAAATCAAATGGGATGGGTCTGAGATGTGTAGGGCTGATCCAGCAGAGACAGCACAATGTATTCTCCTCAGGTTCGCAGGAGGAATGCATCAGAAAGCTTAATCCCTTGGACCACCCTGCCCTCTTCTGAGATTGAAGGGAGTGCTAGGGCAGCTTGGCTTTACGATGGAGGTGGTTAAGTGAAACCCTGCAGAGATTGTTTGGGTGTTTGGCAGTGCGTGACCAGAGTAGATCATTGCCTCATCGCACCCTGAGTCTGGCTCAAACTAGTCTTTGATGGGAGGCTGAACTACAGTGTTTGATTCTGTGTACCTAAGGTTTCACTCTCGGAATCAAGCAAAACACTGGCATCTGCTCAGGAGCTGCATGGGCAGAAGATCAGAGATCTGATGCAGACAAATTCAGGCATTCTAGATCAAGGGTACAGAGGGATAAAGACAGAATCCCTCCTACCGTAACTGAATGTATGCATATACATAGTGTCTGAAAGTTGTTGTATTCAGTACACTCCTCCTTCTTAACCTTGTGAAACTTGTTCACGTCAAAATCAAAGTGAAATTATTTTGCAAGATACATTTCACAAGGACAAAAAGATACACACACACACACACACACACACACACACACACACACACACACACACACACACACACACACACACACACACACACACACACACACACACACACACACACACACACACACACACACACACACACACACACACAGAACAGCCTTGAATCAAAGACAAAGGATAGCTCAAACAATTGCTGTAAATGTGAATAATGTGTCTGAGTTCACTTTTACACAAAGCCAGTAAGAGCCCGGGATCCAACCGGGAACATTCCTGTTGTCAGACAAGTGAATTTTGCATGCCATGCCTTACTGCTATCAACCATGTAAGGAGAAGTTGATGCAGTAGATAAATGCAGAGCAAGACATTGGGGAATTGCTCTGCAACCTGTTTGACTGCAATAGCAATTTTAGCGGCTTTCAAACCTACAACATACATCAACAGCTGTCAGTGGAAACATAACCTTGGGTTTCATGTAAGTCTAATGAAAACATTTCTCAGTGATGTGTGACTCATCACATCACATAACGAGCAGCCTGGACATTCATATCCAACCTCATTGATAAAACACTCAAGACACTAAAGTATTTCTAACTAATGTCACTTACTGTAGTAATTCCTTGAAAAGGTATTTAATAGGCTACTAAGGCTAATTAATCATTCATACATAAATTAAATTAGTGTTAAAAAGGTCAATTCCAATGCTCTATCACGTTGGCAGTTATTTAGCAAAATGATGCAAAGGTTAAAACGTTTTATCAGCCATTTAAAGATTAAACTGATACTCACTTAGATACTCTAGATTTGAATTCCAATGGTGCGAATTCATGACACCATTCAAAAAGCACATCTTACTCTGAGTTGGTACGGTATCATATACAGTATGTGTGTATATATATGCAACACTCAGGCCAAGAACTTAATTGAATAACTACATTTAAACAACTATTCACTGTATACCTCTCAGCTTGCTAAATTGTAGAAATACACAAAGACAGTGGACTGCCGATTATTCTTAAAACAACTAAAGTTTCCACAGTAGTTGATCAGTAAGGATACTCCTCAGCACAGCGGATATCCACAGCCACAATTTTGGGCTTGCTCGCTCTTGTCCTCTTGAACTGCCCACCTGGAGACAGCTCACACAGGTCAATGAAGTCCTCAGCCGAGATCCGAGGAGAACCCTCCGCTTTAAGGTCACTCAGCGCCAGGGGGTCGCGGGACTAGAGAGGGCAGAGAATCACACTGTATGAGGTCAGATTATTCAAGAGTTGCATTTGATTAGAACAACATAAATGTTTCACAGAGTGGCTGTGGAGATGTGGATGTGGTCATGAGAATGCTGAATATTGATGTATTTCAGCACTTTGTGAAAGTTACCTGCAAGGATGACAGGCTAAGTCCTAATGTTCCCCCCATCTACGAAATAAACTGAATGAGCCCCTGCCTACCAAATAGCATTTGCATAGAGATGGATAAGCCATACGTCTAAAGACGTATATAATTTATAGAGTTGTTTAATAAGTTTAACCCTGGCATCCCTATTTAAAAATGTTTAACACATTGAGTGCCAGAGGTTTTTTAAAACAGGGTACAGCCAGTGCCAGCGTTTTTAACGATTTTCTTAAGTAGTCACAGAATATTTTCAGTGATCACCGTATTACACACACAGGGGTCTCGTAGAATCGAAAAAACAACAACAAAAAGAAAACGCGGTAATCCGTTCCACAATTGCAGCCAGTTGAAAATAGCATGGTTCGCCAAAAATACATAGTAAAACACAGGAGCCGAGATACAGAATATTTCCCAAATACTTTAACCAGGAAGTGAATGGAGCAGTAAATCTTTGGAACACGTTATCTATGGTTCTGTGTGAATTATCTACTGTATCTCCCTATCTTTTTCTATTGCACATTGTATGAGAATGTGCAATAGCTGTAGCCCAGCTTTGTCTGTGTGAGATCAAAGAAGGTTTCTTCTTGAGCTGAATAATCGACAGGCAGCTCTACAATTAGCACACTACAATGTCTAGGAGTATTTGTATTTGTGGATATTATTACAGGAAGGTTATTGTGTGTTGTGTGTCTGTCAATAAACATTTTGAAAACAAATAAAAAAAATAACACAGATTGAAATCTACACATTCAAGATGTTTCCATTGTTATGGTATATGATTTTGTGCCTATGAAAACATAACGTGTCCATTGGGATTCCTGTCCTCAACATGATATCTAGTCATCAATAACATGAAAAGTAAGCATAGATTGATTTCTGTCCTATGTATGAGATGGAGACAGAAGGCAGTGAAAAATGTATTAATAAATAAAACTCTCTCAAATAAAACAGCTGTCTAAACTGTAACTGCAAAAGTAATACGTAATTAAATTATGAATAAGATCTGGGCGGATGAACCGAATAACTTATGCTCTACCTACGGTACTGTAGTCTCAAGTGGCTAGCCCTCCAAACTCGCTCCACTCTGAATGGAGTTCTAGGGAAACTAACATTGGAAACAGTGGATAAAATGAGCGGGCAGTTCACTCTCTCGGTTTTGGCCAAACTGTGATTGAGTGGATCCAGTCAAAGCAACGCATGCTTGATCCAAAAAAGAAAATGAAAACATTGACTGAGGCAGGTGTACTTCACAAAATAGCATCTTGATTCTGTTTGCATCGTCTGCACACCGTTTGTACTTTTAAGCAGGTCTCTACAAATGCTTCATACGCTTGGTAAGCCATCTACTGTCTCGTCAATTCTTCACACCATGTAAGAGGCCTCGTTTTACCTAGGTGGTGCTTGTCTTGCTTTTTAAACGTATAAACACCACAACCCAACACACATCAACAGCGTTTTTGATGAAGTAATGTTATTTTCTGTCTGTCGCCATGTTTTGATAGATAGATAAGATACCTTTATTGATCCGGCAGGGGAATTTCAGTCGCCTAGAGGCAGCACAGCAGAGTTACAGAGTTACAGGAACAGAGTAAGGAAAGTACCGTCATATACAGCAATACAAAAGAAAAACAATAAGAAGCGCCGTCATTACAGAACAACAGTATACATTAGTATACAAAACAAATATTACAATCAGTGCAATGCCAATCAAATGAAGTGTCCATTTCAATCAGTGCAATGCAAGAGAAAGGTGACAGTGTTCACAGTGCAATCAGTGCAATCAGTGCAATAACCATAACCATACCCTAACCCTAAAAGTGTCATTAGAAGTTAACTGCGGAGCTACTACTAGACACGTCCTGCCCGCATGGAGTGACGAATACCAAGGTTTCACTGAGTGGTAGTGTTTAACATAGACACTATTGATGTGCGCACTTGGGTGAGCCACTCCACCTCCATGGAATGGCTCTGCCAATGCCCTGTCCATACTGTTGATGGCCCAGCAGCCATTCTATCCACTTTTTAGTTCCGAGGTTATGTTCTACCCACCCTCAGAAACTATCCATGCAGGATTAAGTAGTAGGGGTTAGACCCTTGAGCCAGGCACTTTACATCAGATACTGCAGTAGAGCTATTCTGTTGCCAACATTAAGCCCCTGACAGACTGCGAGCGTCAGGCGGGCGCATGTTATCAAAAGCGTTTGCAACAGCTACAGCCATACTAGAGGCATCAATCGGACCAGTCAAAACCTGTCTTTCAGAGCTCGGTTCTATTTTGGAGTGTCGATGCTTGGCAAAGACCAGAGTGAAGGAGAAGAAAGTGAATGAAACAATGGACTCCCAGTGTGCATGAGTGGGTGCGTGTGCTTCCAATGTGAATTCTTGACGCAAGTCAGGGACACTCGCATCAATTGCGCTTTCAGTGTGCCACAGCCTTTAGATGACTGTGGCTGCCGTCTGCAACTCACAGGATTTGCGAATTTGTATGTGTGAAGCAGTGTTGCTATTAAAAAGCATACCTGCTCAGCATTTTCCCTGTGAAAGCAAAGAATGCAAAAGAAAACAAACAAAAGACAAAAACATTAGAAAACCTACTGCCATTTGCAATCAATGTTGACATTTCAAGCTATCAAGCTGTGTTTTATCGAGTTGTTTCACAATCACTTACCCTATTCTCTACCAGATTATAATTTTTTGTAAAAAGACAAAACAGCGAGGGTGAATAAAGGTCAGAGCTGAGCTCTGTATCATTGATGCATAACATAATGAAAGATCAATCTGCGATAACAGGAAGTTCTCTCATCCTCCTAGTCAGTAGTTGACGTATATCCTGTGTGTTAGGGTTAAACATTTCCACCCAAAATGAGACATTTTCTATCCTGTGAAAAGACATCACTAGCCCAAGAAATCCCGGTAAATTGACTTGTTTTTAGCTACAGTAAAAACAAATTGGTGAAAAGGAGAAATATGCATAAACCAATGGGTTCCTACGGAGCCCCTTAGGGGACATTACTAGGTAGATTGTTTTAAGGGTAGGTACATTATTTTATGAGCTAGGTAGATTGTTTTAAGGGTAGGTACATTATTTTAAGAGCTGGTGGTTTATGTTTTCTGGTATGGAAAAAAAAAACATAGGCTATAACTTTTTTTGAGGGATGAGTTTTTTTTTTTGAGGGATGAGTTTTTTTTTGAGGGATAAGTTTTTTTTTTTGAGGGATGAGTTTTTTTTTTGAGGGATGAGTTTTTTTTTTTGAGGGATGAGTTTTTTTTTTTGAGGGATGAGTTTTTTTTTTTTGAGGGATGAGTTTATTTTTTGAGGGATGAGTTTTTTTTTTTTTTAGGGATGAGTTTTTTTTTTAGGAGGGATGAGGTTTTTTTTTTAAAAGAGGGATGATTTTTTTTTTTAGGAGGGATGAGTTTTTTTTTAAAAGAGGGATGAGCTTTTTTTTTCATGCATGACAAAAAAAAAAAACTTTGAAAAAAAAAAAAAAACTTGGACCAAAAAAAAATATTATGCCTATCTTGAAAATAAAACCTCTCCTTTTCAAAGTCGCTATTTATAGAATAGTGGAGCGGCTAAGAGAAAAATCGTTCACTTTGTGATGCAAGCATGAAATTTGGTACATTTACTCTTCAAACCCCACTCTTTTCAAAAATACCGCTGGCCACGCAAAATTCCAAAATGGCGGCCCACAAATCCAAGATGTCTGTCCAAAAGTGAGGTTTTTCCTTTATAACTCGAAATGTATTGATTTTAAGCACCATAAATGTATTAAAGTTGAATATAAATTTGGGCATTGTGGATATTTTGGTACCACGTACATGACTGTATCTATTACGGTTCTTGAGATACAGCATATAGGTACTTTTACAGACTCAGGAGAGTAAGAAATGTGCAACATTGATTGTTAATAAGTGAATATGGTGATATTTGGTGTTATTTTCATAACCTGTTATTTTCAGTAGGGTTATAACATACAATTCTAAATCCAAGATGGCGTCCAAGATGGCTGCCATTAACTTGAAGTAATCATATCTTAGCAACTATGATACTTTTTTTTTGGCGTGCATATGTTTTTTGGTCTATGAATCCAATGGGGCCATTGCAGTACAGAATTTAGACGTTGATAAAAGTGGATATTTTGGTACCTAGTGCATGTCTACATCTATTGCGGTTCTTGAGATACAGCTTATAGGTTCTTTTACGGAATCGGGAGAGCATAAAAAAGAGGTTTGAGTTACACCTCACAGTTGCAACTGCACAGAGCTGTACACATGAGACCCAGTTTATAGCACTTGCACCTGCCACGACAGCCACATTTACAGCCACATTTGGTAAGCTGTTTGCACGTCTTGGCTATTGGAGAGTTGGCTGTCCAGAAGACCTGCCATTCCTCACCAACCTTCTGCCATCCCCAGTCTGCAGGGTCCTCTGCTCCTGGCTGACACTGGGTTGCCTGGGCCCACACACAACCAGCCTGGTAGGCAGCACGCCTGGTGTGTTGGAGCAAAGCTGCTCTGGTTGGTGGGATTGACTCATAAGGCCTCTGCTTTCTGGCAAACATGTCAAACCTGGCCTCATCCACAGTAGCAGCTGTGCTGGATCTGTCATACATTAGGATGACAAACCTCTCCAGAATCTGTAGGTCACAATCCTCCACTGTGGGAGGGTAAATACCCAGTTTGGAGAATACAGGCGAGACCTCTGGGCATATGTCCCATGTCTGCCAAGCAGTTTTCTTGCCTTTGTCGCGGAAGGCTGACACGGTGTCACATCCTGTAAAGGCATGAAAGAATAGCAAG
Source organism: Gymnoscopelus braueri (assembly GCF_963280865.1). NCBI lineage: Eukaryota > Metazoa > Chordata > Actinopteri > Myctophiformes > Myctophidae > Gymnoscopelus > Gymnoscopelus braueri. The sequence continues at coordinate 39,184,597 of NC_137604.1, forward strand.
CTGATAGCCGCATCTTTGTGCACGCCAAACATGCTGCAGAACATGGTAGCCAATCCATCCTGATCAAGGCAAATGACACAGATGTTCTCATCTTAGCAAGTGTCTTCGCTGCTCTTCAAGAGGCTGGACTACAGCAGATGTGGGTTGCATTTGGACAAGGTCAGAGCCTGCGCTGGATCAGTGTGCATGACCTTTTCATTTTGTTGGCCAGGAGAAGGTCAAAGGCATGCTATTCTTTCATGCCTTTACAGGATGTGACACCGTGTCAGCCTTCCGCAACAAAGGCAAGAAAACTGCTTGGCAGACATGGGAGATATGCCCAGAGGTCTCGCCTGTATTCTCCAAACTGGGTATTTACCCTCCCACAGTGGAGGATTGTGACCTACAGATTCTGGAGAGGTTTGTCATCCTAATGTATGACAGATCCAGCACAGCTGCTACTGTGGATGAGGCCAGGTTTGACATGTTTGCCAGAAAGCAGAGGCCTTATGAGTCAATCCCACCAACCAGAGCTTTGCTCCAACACACCAGGCGTGCTGCCTACCAGGCTGGTTGTGTGTGGGCCCAGGCAACCCAGTGTCAGCCAGGAGCAGAGGACCCTGCAGACTGGGGATGGCAGAAGGTTGGTGAGGAATGGCAGGTCTTCTGGACAGCCAACTCTCCAATAGCCAAGACGTGCAAACAGCTTACCAAATGTGGCTGTAAATGTGGCTGTCGTGGCAGGTGCAAGTGCTATAAACTGGGTCTCATGTGTACAGCTCTGTGCAGTTGCAACTGTGAGGTGTAACTCAAACCTCTTTTTTATGCTCTCCCGATTCCGTAAAAGAACCTATAAGCTGTATCTCAAGAACCGCAATAGATATAGACATGCACTAGGTACCAAAATATCCACTTTTATCAACGTCTAAATTCTGTACTGCAATGGCCCCATTGGATTCATAGACCAAAAAACATATGCACGCAATTTTTTTTTTATCATAGTTGCTAAGATATGATTACTTCAAGTTAATGGCAGCCATCTTGGACGCCATCTTGGATTTAGAATTGTATGTTATAACCCTACTGAAAATAACAGGTTATGAAAATAACACCAAATATCACCATATTCACTTATTAACAATCAATGTTGCACATTTCTTACTCTCCTGAGTCTGTAAAAGTACCTATATGCTGTATCTCAAGAACCGTAATAGATACAGTCATGTACGTGGTACCAAAATATCCACAATGCCCAAATTTATATTCAACTTTAATACATTTATGGTGCTTAAAATCAATACATTTCGAGTTATAAAGGAAAAACCTCACTTTTGGACAGACATCTTGGATTTGTGGGCCGCCATTTTGGAATTTTGCGTGGCCAGCGGTATTTTTGAAAAGAGTGGGGTTTGAAGAGTAAATGTACCAAATTTCATGCTTGCATCACAAAGTGAACGATTTTTCTCTTAGCCGCTCCACTATTCTATAAATAGCGACTTTGAAAAGGAGAGGTTTTATTTTGAAGATAGGCATAATATTTTTTTTTGGTCCAAGTTTTTTTTTTTTTTTTCAAAGTTTTTTTTTTTTGTCATGCATGAAAAAAATAACTAACCTAAAAAAAAAATTCATCCCTCTTTTTAAAAAAAAACTCATCCCTCCTAAAAAAAAAAACTCATCCCTCTTTAAAAAAAAACTCATCCCTCCTAAAAAAAAAACTCTTCCCTCTTTTTGAAAAAAAAAACTCATCCCTCCTAAAAAAAAAGCTCATCCCTCTTTTAAAAAAAAACTCATCCCTCCTAAAAAAAAAAACTCATCCCTCTTTTTTAAAAAAAACTCATCCCTCCTAAAAAAATAACTCATCCCTCAAAAAAAATAACTCATCCCTCAAAAAAAATAACTCATCCCTCAAAAAATAATAACTCATCCCTCAAAAAAAAACTCATCCCTCAAAAAAAAAAACTCATCCCTCAAAAAAAAAAATTATCCCTCAAAAAAAAAAACTCATCCCTCAAAAAAAAAAACTCATCCCTCAAAAAAAATAACTCATCCCTCAAAAAAAATTACTCATCCCTCAAAAAAAAATAACTCATCCCTCAAAAAAAAAAACTCATCCCTCAAAAAAAAAAACTCATCCCTCAAAAAAAACCTCATCCCTCAAAAAAAATGTTATAGCCTATGTTTTTTTTTTCCATACCAGAAAACATAAACCACCAGCTCTTAAAATAATGTACCTACCCTTAAAACAATCTACCTAGCTCTTAAAATAATGTACCTACCCTTAAAACAATCTACCTAGCTCTTAAAATAATGTAACCTACCCTTAAAACAATCTACCTAGTAATGTCCCCTAAGGGGCTCCGTAGGTTCCCATTCTGAACACACTGTATTATTTGGTAATATTAAAATGTATTAAAGCTAAAAACACCCTTTATGTTTAGAATGAACATAATATAAACTGTGTATGCTGCTTGAACTGTGCTATAGCTGCGAGCCTATACCTTCTGTGAGGAATATAAATTTCCAAGTTCATTGGCTGTGATCTACAGTATCTGCTGCGAAGAACAGCCTCGGAAATGATATTTGACAATTCTTCATTGTATAAACAAAAATAAATCTGTTAAAGAAAGTAATGCAAGTCAAGTAAGTCTGTTGTGTGTCATGACGCACAGAGAACATTGAAGGATTCTCCTTCATCAAAAGTTTGGTGACTGGTAAACTATTCGCTCATCATTGCACCGTTTCTTAACTCATTCACTGCCACTGACGTAAAAAAAGTTTTTTTTTTTTTAGTTTTTGTTTCAAATTTGACCCAAAGACCAAGGAGATATGATTGTTTAAAGATCTAGACTCCCATCCACTTCCCTGTTAACTTAAAACTTAAAAATTCTGTATCTCGGCTCCTGAGTACTTTTTTTTTTTCGATGAAAAATCTCTGGCAGTGGGCAAACGCGGTCAGCAATAATTGTGGCAGTGAATGAGTTAAGGGGCTTATGTAGAGTTTATAACAGGGAGCCGACACCTACACCGATGGAGAGTCCAGTGGACTGCCAGCAGTCAATTTGTGGATATCCACCCATTTGGCGATTATGAATTGGGCTTATGACCTGGGTTTAACTAAGAAATGCTTCTTATCCACAAGTTTCCTATGGAGCTACTGTAACTGGGGAAACAATTGTGCCCAAATTATGGGCATGACTTCTGGTTGTCAGTCATTCAATTCATTTGAGTCATTCGTGTCAGTCAATAATAAAGTGGGAACACAACCTGACAGAAATAAAAAAAAGGGTCATATTAGTCTGCCGTTACCTTGTGACATGGGCTCTATTAACAATGACAGCTGTCATTCAGACAGCAGGCTGTTACGACAAATGAATGATCAATGCGTTTGAAATTGCTTAACAAGCATAATTTAATCCCCATGTGCAGATTCAGGTGTCATAGCAGCAACCGCAAATAATGAAACACAAGAGGTACTGTAGGCTGATAACAGAATAACAGAAATAAGAATACAAATTAAATGAAGAATAAAACACTAGAGACAACAGGATCACATGAGGCATGATGCCAAAAATACGGATGGCTTTAAGACAACAATAACTAACTAAAACAAAAAGTATGTATAAAATGTCCCTTTATTTCATACATAAGCATTATGGGTGGATATGAGATCTATACAGTACATTCTTTTAGCTGTGCAGGTTTTACACAATACTTTTTCTGACCTTTTGGAATCTCGCTCCTGACAAATACCCCATATAACTAAGATGACAAAACTAATAAAAACTAGACTAAATCCAAGTCTCTTCAAAAACTAATGAAAATGTCTTAACTATAATAAATACACTAACCTTGGCACACACACGCACACCCACAAATCCCCACAAATCCCCACGCACGCACGCACCCACGCGCACACGCGCACACACACTTACGTTTCCTACTTTAGCTTGTTCTATGTTTTTTTATCAGTGAGTGTTCCAACTTCTAAGACTGAGGATGAGGAAGAAATGTATCAGAAATGCTCTGACACTGCCGTGGATGGGGGGGACTCTACATGAATCAAGGAGCAAATGTCTTGTCGCTGTGTGAACAATGAAAGCAATTTTGGCATTTGAATGTAATCAGAAATACAGATAACATCTCTCCCAGGACTCTCAGACAAGCGTGGAGACCTTTCACAGGCAACAATTTCCATAAGTCCAATCAATCTAAGAGTGGGACAGAGCATGAAAAACAAAGGATAGGCATAAAGACAACAGAAGAGTGAGAGACAGACCGATGGGTCAGAGGGTGTAGTGGTGTGTACGTGTGCGTGTGCGTGTGTGTGAGAGAGACCGAAAAAATATATATTGACCAATAAATAATGCTGACCAGATAAGCTTCCACAAACAACACTTTTTGTCACACATCATTCAAAGTAATACAAGATAAGGGTAATTCAAAAGTAATACAGGATGTGTGTGGGTGTGTGTGTGTGTGTGTGTGTGTGTGTGTGTGTGTGTGTGTGTGTGTGTGTGTGTGTGTGTGTGTGTGTGTGTGTGTGTGTGTGTGTGTGTGTGTGTGTGTGTGTGTGTGTGTGTGTGTGTGTGTGTGTGTGTGCGCGCGCTCATGCATGCGTGCAAATAGAGATAATGAAAAGGTATTAAGGACTAGATAAAGGAATCAGAAGTAGACATTGACCTTGTGGTCCTTTTTAGCAACACAGCTGTCAATAAAGCGATTTCACTCAAAGCTTGGACAGAATACAGTTTCAGACATGATGGTTGAAATTCCCCTACATGGCCTTGGAGGGACCCATCAAAATAAACAGACACCATCAGACTGGTATCGAATGGGTAAAATCTTCAGCCTTGGAAGGAATGCTTTTAAAGGATTATTCACTGGATTTCACAAAGAAAATACATTTGGGCCTCTCAGGATTGGATAAACAATACATCCAACAGAAACAAGGCCCCAGCTGATTGCTACATCGTTAAAAAAAAAGTTAAATCTTTTCTGTACACGTTATTAAAGAATAATTGAACGTTAGACGTGTTTTTAAAGATACTATGTGATGTTTTGGAAGCATGGGTGTGTTTAAGTTGCAGAAGGTTGTCGGCCAAAGGTCAAGAGCCGTCAATCAAGACATCGCTGTTTACTATTGACTTGAGTCGAAAATCTAACTGGGCTAGCGACAGAGTCACAAAGGAGCTAATGAAATGAAGACTAAAACCAAATAATCCTCATGTTACCCTGAGCTATTATGGAAAGCAAAGTGTAAAAGGTGATATTATGTGTGACATAGTGTACCGTCTGTCTGTCTGTGTGTTTCTATGTGCAGGGCGTTGCTGAAAATGAGCACTTGTGCTCAGCTACTACCCTGGGTAAATAAAGAACAAAAAAAAACAAAAACAAAAAACGAAGTCCTGACGTCACTCGTTCATCCCCTGGGTCACGGAAGTAATTGCTCAATGGAGAATAACATTGGGTCATCTAATCTTAGAATCGTCTCATATAAGAATTGTGGTCCAAAAATAAACAAATTGTCCCGGCAATATTGTCAGGGAGGTGGCTCTGTATCGTTTACGATAGTCAGTCACTCATATTTGATACAGTCCGTTTCTGGCGAAAATTTTATTAATTCGGCGGCGGTAACGTTAGCGTTTCCTCGCCGTCAGTTGATGCTTGATGCTTCATATCCATATGAGTCAAATCGCCATGCTCATTTGTTTATTTTTGGAACACAGTTCTTATTTGACACAATATTAAACACGTCTATGGGAATTCAGAATGGGGGGAAAAAACGTGACCCAGGTAGGATGCATAAACTACGTCAGACTTCGGTGCTCTATACGATTAATTTAATGAAAGTGGTAATGTAATGGATGTTAGAATGCCAACCTGTGTATATATATTGTGTACTGGTGGTTATCTCATTGAAGCAAGGTTTCACATAAATGTGCTAATTCCAACTCAGCTACAGCTGTCAATCTAACAGCTGACCTGTTTCCCCCAGTGCTACTCTCAGTGTGTCAGCTATGTGTATTTGTGTAACTGTGTATGTGTCTCTCTTATCTTTAGTACATACCTTATATGAACATTTAGAAGAGCATTGTGGACTATAAAGAACTGTGTTAGATGAGGTTCAAGGAGCTTGTGCCCCGAGGGGCGGGAGGAGCAGGGCCGGAGCCCTGCTTCTCATGATCTGTATGGCCAGGAGGCCAGAGCTCTATCTGATCTGTATGCTGTTTGCTCTGCTGAAATCTTCCTAATAAATGATCTAAAACTTCACCCGAATGGAATATTATCATTATCAATATTTCTATTACAGTAATGAATTTGTAGTTGAAAGATCGGTCCAGCGGTTTGCAAGATTAGCTTCGGACACAGAGACACAGATATACCCTCTTGTAGATGGCTGGAGTACTGCAGAGCCAAAAATGTTGAATTCTGATTGTGGCTGAGATTTCAAAACAAATGAAGAAATGTAGAGATAAATGTATTTTACAGAGTGAACAAAAAACAAAGTTTTATACAATTAATGGGCACACGGTTGAGTGAAAGAGGTCCAGAAGACGTGAAGAAATGCAATAATAAAATAATAATAAAACAGAATGTTCCTCAAATAGAGCAAAAACATGGGGGGCATTCAAAAATGCAGAGTTCAACAGCACCTTAAAAGCACAGGAATGGCTCACAGACACGCAACACATTGGAGTTCCTCCACAGGCAGCTATCCAGATGATATTAAATACATCAACACCTCTGCACGTGTGCACACACACACACACACACACACACACACGCACACAAGCTATTATTTACTATAACTGAGGACCGCCAACACATTTTCTCAGAAGACATTCATTCCCTTACCACGCTATGCTCTTATCTCGTATCCTAACCTTAACCCTAACCCAAGTCATAACCCCATAGTCTAACCCAATAGCCTCTGGTAGATGTAATAAGGGGTGGAAGGATGTCCTCATTCGGCAAGATTTTCCCTAGTGTAGTTTTGGTGCACATGAGGACAGAACTACACACTACAGAGACACCCATACTCTATATTATACAGTAGACTCAGAAACATGCACACACAGTGTACACACAAAGTCAGAGCCGAAATATGCAGCCAAACTCTCCAGCCTGTCAGTGCTTGGGGGCTGATGGTACAGTAGCTGTGTGTGTGTGTGTGTGTGTGTGTGTGTGTGTGTGTGTGTGTGTGTGTGTGTGTGTGTGTGTGTGTGTGTGTGTGTGTGTGTGGACTTGAATGTCATGATGAACATGTCTGCCAGCCTCCAATGGGTTTATGACACTCAAACATTTCACTGGCCTGACTGACAGTAAAGACTGAGTTGTATTTTGTTGCGTGCAGGCGTCGAAGCAGTGAAAAAAGCCGATCTACAAGCCCAAAACATGTTGCAGCGCAACATGTTTGTGAGCTTGTAGAGCTGCTATTTTCTGTGCGTGACACAGGAGTTCAACTAAGTATAAATCAGGCGTAACGGTGCTAATATGGAGCCCCCGATAAGCATAACCAAATCCCCTCCAGTTATCCAGCGTCTCTGCGCGCGCGCGCGAGCGTGCGTGTGTGTGTGTGTGTGTGACAGAGAAAACAAGAGCACTTGAGTTTCTAACTTGTGCCACTGTGTTAGTGCTATTGTGATAGTGATGGCTATCATTGTTCATGTATATGTGGATACATACTTGTACTATGTGAATGCGTACAGTATGTTTTGTGTGTGTCACTTTCGCCAATGTTTATGGCACATGTGCTAAAAAGCAACCCACTTACTTTCCATAGTCAACTCTATAGCAATAAGTGATAAACAGATGATAAACATGAGCTGACTGTGTGAGTGTGTGTGTGGGCGTGCATATGTTTGTGGTTGCTTTCAATAATGCTCTCTCAATATGGAAACATTAAACTGCACTTTTTTAGGCCAGTGTGCACAATGATCAGCTGTAGAGTATAAGTTAAAGCTGTAGTTGTATTGTAGCTCTCAGTAGAATTGTTTGCCACTTGTGTTGGGGAACCGGGTTTGAATCCTAGATAGGACATGAAAGTTATGGATTGCTGCTTTTTGCTACATCCTGATCAGAGTCAGAAGGCGTGTGGTTGTGAGAGCTCTATAATTCAACAGTACGATAATGTTCATGTAATGTAACATTAACCATGCAGCTAAATGTGTCAATGGCTCTGAATAAGGCCTGAGAATGCTAATGACCCATTTGAATTGCATATGCTTTCCTTCATCATAATCATGCTGAGTTTTCAAAGTATCACAATGGCTTATATATTCTGTGTAATGCCACCGCATGCAATTCAAGACGTTCGGCATATGGCGTTTTCTAAAAAGCGGGCACAATTCTCTAGGGGATTTCTTCAGCAGTAAAGGGATTTCTTCTGCAAGGCATGGAGCCAGAACAACGAGTAGTATAATTGAGGCCATGATCTAAGAAAACGCTGACATTGATATTATCTCTCGCAGCACACAATCCACACATGCACCAGACATACTCATGCACATTGTACTCACACCACACACACTAGTACAAGTACACAAGTGTGTACTAGTGGGACTGACCGACACAGGGACCTACCGACAAGCATACACACACACATACAGTACACATACACACAGGCACAGATGGACGCACACACAAAGAAAGGTTTTCCCCATAAAATTTCCAGTCTAATTCTGGGTTCTTAATGTCCTTGTGAAGTGAATATCATTTTCTCTAGTAGGGCAGACAAAGCAGTCTCTCTTAACGAGAATTCCTTTGTGTTTTTCGCTGACAGAAAATAGAACCAAAAGTCTTAGGGACCAGACATAAACATCTTAAATTTCTTTGGTGTCTCTGGATCTCAGCCGATGAAATGAAATGAGTATTGAATAAGCAACTCCCTGAGTATTGAGTAAGCAACTTGCTGAGTATTGAATAAGCAACTTACGGTGCATGAAAGCTTGATGACTCAGAAAGCCTACGCACAAAATTACAGAGGGGGAATAGGTCATGGTTTCTTAAATTGTGTTCAGTTATTGCTGAAATGGCATACTGACAACATCGATTAAATCCTTGAGATTAGAATATAGCCTGAAACAAAAACTGATCAAACTGAACTGATGCTTCACAATGTCCTCACTCAGTAACCTGTATCACTTGTCGGAAAAATATTCAAAAAACTAAAATATTGGGGACAGTCAGGTCAGATTGTAAATACATTTTTGCACATGGAGCCCAGTAGAGTTTCAGATCAAACTATCCACTGAGTTAACATGGTGCCCTGCTACTGGTTTCCAGGCAGTGAAGGTAGAGATGGTGGATGGTCACCATGGCACTTTCACAGATTGTCTTTTTTTGGAGCTACTGTATTTGCAAGTCCAGCATGTTAGCAGCAAGAGGCTAGAAACAGGAGCTTGCTGTTTCTACCGACAGCTGACTATTATAGTCAGATCGTCAGATTATGAAGCTGATTTAATTTGGGTCCAAGTACTACTGGATCATGGCCCACTTGAAAATCTTGAAACCACTCATGGTGGTAGTGTAGTCAGATGATCAATCAATTGATTGTGTTCCACCTTGGATCAAATGGTTACTTACATTTTTTATTTATACATTTTATATTATCATTAAAATCATAATGTTTTGCTAATCATTTAGAGGCCCACTTGCAATACCCTCGCGGCCCACAGGTTGAGAATAACTGCTATAGTGTGTATATTAAGAGGTAAATTAGGTCCAAAACGGCCGAACTTACAAAAAAAATCACAGGTCTTTATTTTATCCTTGAACATCTGCGGTGAAACTAAAATGAAATGAAGAATGTGTCTTGGAGTAATTCAAAATGTATTTGTGCTAAATGTCATTGACCTATGTTCTGTTGCTTAGACATGACCGGGTGTACTGTATGTACTGTACAGGTACACATGCACACATGTATGTATGTATTGTGTGTGTGTGTGTGTGTGTGTGTGTGTGTGTGTGTGTGTGTGTGTGTGTGTGTGTGTGTGTGTGTGTGTGTGTGTGTGTGTGTGTGTGTGTGTGTGTGTGTGTGTGTGTGTGTGTGTGCTGTAGACAGGCATATGTATACTGTATGCGTGTTGGTGTGTTAGCGTGCAAGTGGACATAGGTGAGAGGACAGATGTACATGGTGGTGCTGAGGTTCAAAACACATGTTTATATCCTCAGGGCCACCGTATAGGTGTCTTGCAGATAGTCATTAGTTGTGAAGAGCCTTTGACATTTGACCGCTGCGCTGTGTTCTGTCTGTATGTTCTGTGAGCGAGTGCAGAGAGGGGTTGCAGATAGATCCAGCTAGGGATCAATGCTACCGCCCATACAGATGAGCCTCTGCACAGGACGCTGAATGAGAAAGATTACAGCAATCACTTGGGCACACAGGAGATGGGGCCGACAAGAGCGTTTGGTATCTGGGTGCAACGCACTCAGGTGTGAAAGGCAAACAGGGCCAGGGCACAAAAAACTAACAAGGAGCTCATCTGAAACGTGGCATCACATCAGTGAATACACCACATCACACATCTGCTGCTGTTATGGGACGATGTTTTGGAGTGTGAAGACTATATTTGGCAACAGGGCAAATGCAAGTCCTTTTTATAAGGCAATGAAGACCAGCATGTTCACGAATCCACAAGATCCACAGCGGATGAGTACCGACGTAGAAAGGCAGCCTTGATGTTGAGAGGAATTAGGTTCATTGGTGAGTGTGTGGGTGTGTTAGTGGGATGATTCAATGACCACCTTCCAAGTTCCAACCAATATTGTTCACTAAATAAAAGCCCCGAAAACATCCAGATGGTTCAGATGTTGTGTTCTAACAGGACTGCTCACCCCCGCACCTGCTCTCAACACTGATCCAACTCACCCTCATCTGCAGTACTACACATGCTTTATCCTGATATTGCTTTGTAACTTGTTCCAAAGCAGCAGGTCTGCTTCAGTCGTAGCTCTTGTTATTCATTTGGTGTTATTTATTTACCAAACATAACTGTATGTCAAATATCATTGCTCTTTGTTCATTTTATTGAGTGTGCCTGAAGTGTGCCTGTGGTGCTTGAAATGCTAACCACCATGACTTCATGTACCCCTGCTGACTTCAACCATAATCCTCCTCTCCAACATACTGTCTCACTCACAGCTATCCTACTGTCTGTCAACATGCTGTCTCACTCTCCTACTGTCTGTCATTGCAGAAACTATACAAAGGAAGTGGACCGCCACCTCTGTTTGTTTGTTTTTTCATTAAGAGAAGAATGTGACTACACACAGTAACATGCTTAGTGTTCATTTAACTCAGAAGAGCACGCTCTTCAGAGTGAAATCAACACTGAGGATTTTACTGCGTAGGCCTGGCCTGGGGTGCGTCGATAGTGGAGACATGGGTAACAGTGTTATCGCAGAGACAGCCAGTGTGTCCATACTAACCACATGTCAGACTTAGATTCCCAGTATAAGAATTTATTCCGTCAGGCGGATCGTAAATTCTTGGCGAGCCCTGATGGATGGCAACAGTCTGCGACCAATCCAAGCTTGGAAAATGGAAACCTCGAATAAAACAACATACTGCAGCGAGAAGGAAAACATTTCATGTGACTTCAGACTCACAATTTTAAATTGGACGCTGTTAATCAATGTACTTTATCTTTAGCCTTTATCTGTTTAACCATGAAGAGTTGACTGAGAATGGGTGGCCCTTTCCAGCGACCCCCATTTCACATGTACCATTACAAACATCCAAGCCTGGGAGTCGCCTAATACAATCACAGTCTGCTACTTGTGGTCATTGGAGCAGCTCCAAGGAAGCAATTTAGGTTCAAGTACCTTGCTCAAGGGGCACATTGATGGTAGTGGTTGGGGTGCATTTCTGATTCAATCTTCACACCATGATTTTTCTACCCTGTCTGCTGATTAAAAACTGGCATCCTTTGAGTCACCAACTGCCCGTAAAATACAATGCTATGCAACTGGGGTCTTTTTGCAAAAGACCAGCAGAAAGATTCAGCAGTTACTGAATCTGGTATCATTGCTTAATGATGTTTAACTACTTGACGATCCTTTAATTCATAAAAGCTCAGAGTGTGACGCACTCTGAGCTTTTGTACAGTAGATAGGCCATTTTCAATGGACATCAAAGGCATTATGACAGAGTATAAATTAGGCTTGCCTGGTTAAAAGATGCCTGGGTCATAACCTCTACCTGCATGTGCAGACCTGGCAGCAACATCCTGTGTTTCAGTCTCGCACAGAACCTCTGCTGCGTGTCTCCATCGCCCTCTTTTCCTGTCTCTTTCCACTGTCCTGACCTACATAATAATTAAAGCAAGACTGTTGACAATATTGCTGCTCGTAAGTAAAGTAGCAGATAAATCGGTTGGCTTTCATATAGGAAGTAATTTAGGATTCATATTTTTTTAAACAGCTGAGACTACTATATCATATATTACATATATGTTTATTCTAGGCGAAGTGTGCATGATATATTATATCATATATTATAACAAAACACACATCACTTTAACTATTATATAATTACTACTCTGTGCATGGACATACAGTACACACGTGCACTCACTCACAGACACACACATGCGCTGACACACTTTTGCTCCAAAGAGTGGTCTAATAATGAGTTGGTGTAATTACCTGCTGTAATTCAGAATAGATGCAAGATAATTGCATGAAGTGGAATTCTATAACGGCCACCACTGCAGCATAACAAGTCAGGTCAATGAATTCCTCCAGCATACAGAAGATTGAACAAAGCTTTCAAGTATCTGTGATTCAGCCACTGTGGCTGAATGTGAGGCGGGACTGGACGATGAAAAGTAGCAAGTCCAGATAATAACCAGCGCAGACAATCAATTCCTGACAGCAGTAAACAATGATAGACACATACAATCACTCCAAATAGGATACAGCCCATTCCAATGTTATGGGACGACAGGTTTGCGGATGGTGAGTGTTACTGTATCTTGTGCGTGTGCGTGTGTGTGTGTGTGTGTGTGTGTGTGTGTGTGTGTGTGTGTGTGTGTGTGTGTGTGTGTGTGTGTGTGTGTGTATGAGTGTGCGTGTGTTTGTTGACTAAGATGACTAGCAATCGCAGTGATGTATTTCTGATGTCTCATTATGCAATGTGGGGTGTTTGAGCATTTCTGTAGGTTGTGTGTATGAGCATTTCTGTAGTTTGTGTGTATGAGTGTAAAGTACGGTGCCTAAATGTGCGATTATACAGTAAAGAGTGTGTGTGCGTGCGTGCGTGCGTGCGACCGTGCGTGTGTGCGTGCGTGATGAGAAGCTCTCACCAGGTCTGTCCTGGGCATGTCTTGGTAGTCGGAGGCGTAGTACATTGGCAGCTTGGTGTAACTGCTATCAGCAGCTGCTTTAGGTGGTTGGGCGTGCTGCCGGTATGTAGCACTTCTCGGGGTCCAGCAGAACAGAGTGATGGAGTCACGGACACATTTCTCAATGTCAATCTCTGGGAAACGAGGGGAAAAGAGATGAAAATATTAAGATTTCTCAGTAGCGAACTATTTCCTCCAGACAGTGGCTGTGACTTTTATATACTGAAAAAAGTTGCTGTGCGGAAAATGTCACTTGTTGAACTTTGTGGAACTTTGTCATCTCACCTAAAATACATTTTTTGATAAGACAAGCTTCGATAAGAAAAAATCACTGGCTCATGTTTCTGTTTTTTAAGAGGGATATTTCTTAAGCCCCGTGTTTTTTCAGTATCTCATCAATTTCTTTCTTCTTTCTGTGTTGTCATCATACTGTATTTTATCACTGTGGTTTGCATCACTTTATTTAATCTTTGTAGACTCACACTAAACTAAAACTCATGTCTCATTGACACCAAAACCCATGAACAGTGCAGTAACAACAAATCCTAATTATGCCATGGTGAGAAAACAAAGCAAACTAAATAAATAAACATTGCATAGACATTAGTACAAATTCTTCCCCCCCCCCCCCATCTTTACAGTAATATAACAATGAAGTAAGCACAACAAACATTCACTGAAAAATGTAATAATTCAGCATTTAGCCTCAATCTTTTGGTGATTTAACATATTAAGACTTTGGCTGATTTCTGCTCTTTGTTTTCTTTCCAAGACATCCCACCCAACTTCAATGATGTTGAGTTCAGGGTTCTGGGATAACCAGTCCAATACTCATATAAAACTGTGCATGTGCATGTATGACAGAATTAATAAATATCTTACTCATTAAGGAGTACACAGTAGAGATACGAAATGAGGGCAAAATTGCATTCAATTAAATTTTAGGCAGACTTTTGCCACTTGTTCATCTCCTTGGGCACAAAACATGGGAGCTTATGCAAATATACGAGGAGGGTTTAGCAGGTCGAACGTGACATGCTCACACAATTCCTGCCAATTACAGCACATTGACCATGGCAATGAATAGTCATGAATACTCTCAATGTAGTGATTCAAACACCTTGACTGACGAAATAAGCCCATAGGGCTATTGGTGGTAATCTTATAGCACATTTTGAATACATTTGTACCACTGTACCTTTTTTGCAAACTGTTAATATAGTATTCAATCAATCAAAAGCAAAACCCCACACCATTTCAGTTATGGACAGACCCCTTAGATTCCTAACAGTGGATCCTCCCTCCACCCCGAGTGCTTGTTCCAAAACAGAGGCTTAGAGAGAAAACTTTTTTGCTCTCTTTTTCACTCTCCGTGGCTTCTAAAGCCTCTGGGGTAGCATCCCTCCTCATTCTCCTTCCTCTCACGTTGGGTACAGAGGAGGATTAGGGGAAAGGGGACTCACTGGATTAGCTGAGGATTTGGGGGTGAATTGAAAATTCTCCCCTCCTACTAGGTTGTTCACTCTCTAGCCCCTTTCTCTTTCAGTAGCCTCTTTTCTTTTTGCACATTAACGACTGTTCTGGCTAATGAGAGCCCCGTGACATGACCTAGCACCTGGCTGGGGCTCAAATGAAACTAAATAGAAGATGTATCATTTTCCTTTCTCTATTCTAAGGTCCCACAGTGGTGTCATGGATAGGCAGGGGTCCGGGGTACTCCCATGGGTTAGGACCTCACAGATTCAGTTTCAGTGAGGTTCATTCCGGCGCGAAACACAGCGGCGGTGGTCTGAGATTCTTCACCCGCTTGCAGAAAGGTTTCAGGGGCAAAGCACATTGTCTCTCCCTGGGGCGATGAATGCCTCATGCAATCACTCCTTCCAGTGAAACAGAGGCAGGGATGAAGGAAAGCAGATTGATAGCTGCTTTAACAAGGCAGCCCCAGGCTCAGCTGGGCATTCCAATGTAACCAGACAACTCTTTTTTGCAGGAAGGGTTTCTGTTTTTTGGGGTCTTTCTTTCTCTGTTAGACGTGACCAATTAGATGCGGTCATTTTGTACTGGAGGTATTTGTGAGCCACAACCTGTGGCCACAAATCAAGCACTGGACAGACAATAACAACTGTCTGCAAAATGGTAACTGCTAGGGGGTGGATGGAATGGGTCTGTAGCTTTGAGAGAAATGGAAGTGAAAATGAAGAATTCAAAAGGAATACAATAGTGAGAATCAGAAAGTTTAATTCATTTTTATGTTTTCAATCCATTCCATTCTGTTTGCATTCTGCAATTTGAGAACGGGTGGGCGAATTTTCATGAAACTGAATTATCAGCAAGCTGCCCCGAAGAGCTCATTAACACATTGGGTGCCAAAACCGTATATATACGGTTTTGCGCATACTAACGTTGAGTGCCAAAACCGTATATATACGGTTTTTGAAAAAAAAAAAAAAATTACTTTTTTTTTTTTTTCCTTCACAGCAACAGGAAATATCACTCCTACAAGATTTAGACTCCAATCCACCTCCTGGTTAACTTATGACTTCAAAAACCTGTATCTCGGCTCCTGTGCACTTTTTTTTTTTACAATGTTAATTTAACTATTTTCAACTGGCTGCAACTATGGAATGGATTTCCGAATGTTTTAAATTTTTTCCCCCCGATTGTACGAGACCTGTATGTGTGTAATGAGGGGATCACCGTGAGGACGGTGATCACTGAAAATATTTTGTGACTACTTGAAAAAGGTTCAAAATGTTTAAAAAGTCCTGGCACTCAAAGTATAATATTTTAATAAACCTCTGGCACCCAATGTGTTAATTTACCTTCAAAAAGGTCAAAGGTCAATATCACAATCAAGGTCAAAATTGAGAATGGATGGGTGAATTGTCATAATACTTGGTGGGAGTGATCAGTAGCCTGCCCCAAAAAGATGATTTGCATCCCAAGAGGGATGAAAAGTTAACAAACAAGGGCATGGTCAAAATTACATATTTTACATAGTCATATATTTCAGGTGTAAAGGGCATATCTTGACAATTGCACAGTGTTGGTGGAGTTATGCACTCCGGGTGCAATCTTTCTAGTTATACCATGCAACAACACAAAAAGAGAACAATTATGAGTTGCCACATATGCTCATAGCTCTGACGCAATCTTTTATTGAGTTTGACATTAACAAAGGAAAAGCTGAGCTGCCTATGTCAGTTTAGTCATAGGTTTACCTGTCTCAAGAAATTCATGTGTTGGAGCTCATCATCTCTCATTTATTTCTGTAGGCTGGCACCTCATCAACAGAGGTGCTTTACTATGCCAGTGTTTCCCAACACGGGGTGCAGGGACAATACGGGGAGCGGTCCCTGAGGGAGTTCAAGGGTTCCCCAGCAAAGGGGAACCATTTCAACCATTTAACACCTATTAGCCGATCTACAAGCTCACAACTCGTTGCATGATTGAGCTTGTAGATCTGTTATTATTGCCTGTAATGACATGCCCAAAAATAGGGACGCCAAATATTATTTCACTGGCTAGAAGTTAGTCCAATGGGAGAATGTGTAGGAATGACCTTTTCAGATCATAGGTTTCACTCTCCACCGACAGTAGACAGTTGTAAGATGCAGGGTATGATGGGCCCTGAATTACAGGTCCCACTTGTACTACCACACTTCCAAGCACAAATGCAGCACACACCAAATCAAACAAACACAAAGACTGTGGACAAGTATATAATGTGAAACTAGAAAAATGTGCTCCTCGGAGCACAGGTCTACACCAGGCCAGGTAGTAGAAGTCAATCTTAGGCAATCGGGATGATACTGTATATAAAAAAGCGGACAGGTCCGTCTTGATGACATGACTATAGAGATAATGTGTACCGCGTGATGTTTGGACAAAATTTGTAATGGCAACATTTTTGTGCAAAAATGTGCCTCCTGGTGGCGCTATAACAGGCCAATGAGAAGTTTCACAGCAATCGGACACTACGTTCATGATTTGAGGCTTTTTGTTAAAAATGGACCACTCCTGCAAACTTTAGATGCCAATCTTAGCCAATCAGGATGGAAAATGAAAAATCGGTCAGATCCGTCTTCATCACATGACTATAGAGATAATGTGTACCGATTTGCGTGATGTTTGGACAAAATCTGTAGGAGTAATAGCCAAATATGTGTTTTGCAAAAATCGGCCTGCTGGTGGCGCTTTAACAGGCCACTGGTTCTGCTCTGGCCTCCAGGGAGTGAGCGTGCACAGTTTCACACCAATCAGTCCAACGGTGCCGGAGATTAGCTGTCCACAGATGGACGGACGCACACACACACACAAACATGGGCGCACGGACGCACAGGGGCGAATACATAGTCTCGGCCACACCTTCGGCCTGGCGGAGACAATGACTGCTGCTAACAAATGTATTGTACTCATAGATTTGTTCATGGTACTATGGAGATAGTCTTTCAAACTCAATATTCCATTCAATTTCTGCCTATAAAATTCCTGGTGTTCCTGTTTGTGTGTGCATATGTGTGGATTTTGCGGTGCTAGTTTCGGAAGCTTGCGGTTGTTTTTCTCAGAGTTAAGTGTCTATAACTACAGCTCATCAGTTCCCTGCCGAGGCACACTCATTGAGACGGATGCTAATGTCCCGTGAAGCCAAATGCTGCTACATCATCAGTAAACACACTGCTCCTGCCAACCCACCAGCTAGCCAGTCAGCCAGACAGACAGCCAGACAGGCAGCCAGCCGGCTGGCCACATGGTCAGGCCCAAATTGTGATTCACTGAAATCTCAGAAGATAAGAAAGTTAAAGACTACCTTAGGCAACGGTTTTGGGGGAGACTCACAATAGGAGACAAGTCATTAAAAAATGTCAGGTTGAGATGTATGTCTGGCTCCGAGGTAAAACACTGTAGTGCTGAGCCCTTCCCCATTTCATGTTCCATTACTGCAGTCTTTGATATTCTGAGGGTGTTATCCCTCACTAACCTTTACATAAAGTTGTAAGGCAGAGGAAGAAATATGAACTAATGTGGACACATGCCACTGGGTTAGGAGGTTATGTCTTCTGAATGGGCCAATAAATTACTTTGGGTAATGATACAGAACAACGACAAAGCGGTTGAGATTGATTCCAATCATGGGGTGCAGATATTAGATTTGGATTGGAAGTGGGTGGGCAATTACTTATATTTGAGGTGCAGAATTTGAGTTTACAGTTGCAAACATAAATGAATATAAGTAAACCAACTAAGATTCTTAAAATGGACACTTTTCAGTGTGATCTGATATTGTTCACACAGCCAATAGTGTGAACAATAAATCAATGCCTATTTACTGTACAGTACCAATAGCCTATATTTTGGTTATAACCTAACTATTCACAAAATCAAAATAAACAGTAAACGCACACACACTGTGTGTGTGTGTGTGTGTGTGTGTGTGTGTGAGCTGAGCGTGCTCTACTGTCAGTGGATTAAGAGAAGGACAGATGGGTGCAGTCTCTCAGTGAACAGTCTATAGAAACGGTCCGCACTCACAAGGTGAAATTTCTTTGAATTTTTGTATTTACCGCAGCAGCAGTCATGACAAATGGACACGTTTCGCCGAAAAAATCTTCCTTAGTTCCTTCCTTCCAGTTCCTTTCCCCTCCATCAGGCACCACCGCCAGGGGGAGGCAGTATAGAGACCAGGATTACTGCATGTTATTGTGAGGGTACCTACCCTAGGGGACACCGACAAACTCCACACAGAAAGGCCCTTTAGCCAACCCTAACCTAGGGTATGGGCACTGATGACATGGAGGAGAGGACACGCCCACAACGTCCCTGGCGGGAATCAAACCCTTATATTATGGAGCTCCATGTCACAGAATATTTTATGGGGGTGAACAGACCGATACATTTCTGGTCCTTGACATGAACATGTTTGAGACCAACTGCTTATTTATTTTCTTATGTTGTATATGCATTTACATTATCACTGTACTTTCCCACCTCTTAAATGTTTTGCTCAGATTTTATTTCCTATTCCTTTTAACTATAACGAAAAAACATCACATGGATGCACCTGGGATGTATCATCAGTGTTGTCTCCTGGGGTCAACAGGTGTTTCGGGTCTCGCAACATACACCCTCGCCCAGGTGACCCAGCCGGGGTTGATCAAGCCCCGCCTTACGACTCAATCCGCTTACTCTGCCGGGACTGGGGGAGAGGAGAGGCTCTGGCACATGGAGGGGCTAGGCTCTGTGGATGGCCTCCTGGCCGGGCTCCTCCTCCGTCTCAAAAAGCAAGGTGGCGAAAACACGAAAAGTAAAAAACAAAGATGGGAAAGAAAACACAAATGAATGCAGCCGTTATAAAAAAAATCTCACTACATATCAACAAAGCAATGCATCGAGGGTGCAACAAAAAGACAGCCTTCAAGAAACATTATTCAGGCAGCAGCTCAATGTCCCTGACTAAGTAGCCATCAGCATTTCCCTCCTATCTCTGGACCTCTCCCTACCACATCTTCCTGGGTGGATTGGACTCTATAGCCTCCCTGGTGTTATATGTAATAGCCTTGTCAATGAGAATTATTGTCACTGGCAGCATTTACTGTCCAGAAGAAGGGGAAGGAGACGAGAGTGTCTGAATCATTTAAGGTCCGCTGTCTTGTAACTTTATCTTGAGCCGTTAACTTTTATTCAGACGGTCGACAGACAGGAATAGAACGAGGTTAGAATGTGTTTTGACTCCTGAGAGTCCTTCTTTTACCTTTCACAAAGTGACTAGTTGACACCAGTCTTTCAAATTAGGAATCCACAATTATATGGCTAATTAGGCTTGATTCCAAAATATTTATCATTTCTGACTGGCTCTCATCCAGCCCAATTTCTGCAAAAATCCATTACCAAATGTGGTGTGATAACTATGTTTGTGAATGCAATGAGCCTATGGAAGATAGCATATGACATTTCAACTGGTACTGTACACAGTCGTTTCCAGAAATGCCATCAACTTAAGCAGGCAATCAAATGATGGGGTGGGAGCTACCTCTCAAAACTGCTGTTCAGAAATCCTGATATAAACATTGTAGCCTTGTTATCTTAATATTAAGAATTAAGATTTTCCAAACATCTTCAAATGTAATAACTTTAGTCAACATAGTCAGGGGGGTCTATCAACACCGCGTGCTACCACTGCATGAGTAGAATTACAAATGTAAACAATCCTATGTATTAATTTGTTTAAGTTTATACATGGTATAACTATCAATGAAATACATGAGAGACGATGTGTGGCTAAGGCTGAAAGTATCATCAGGGACATACACCACCCTAGCCATAGTCTGTTCACACCGCTGCTGCATCCATGGCCAGGCAAACGACACAGGAGCATCAGGAGAAAGAACACCAGACTCCTGAACGGTTTTCATCTAGCAACAATCAGACTGCTGAATAAGAGCTAAGCCTGTCACTACTGCACTAGGCTGCACTAGCGCTCCCGTTTTCGTGTATAGAGGGGCGGGTGTATAGAGGCGCGGAGAGATTGCGCCTGTTCCCATTGGTTCACCGATCTGTCCGTCAACCCCCGCCCCGTTAACACAACATTACGAGCGACGCCCACTGCACTCTGGTTGGTTGGGGAAATTAAACACTTCCTATACCGGGTACACCGACGTGCTCCTCCAGGCTTTTATTTTTTAGCAAAACTAAACAATAAAAGCCTGGAGATCGAGGCTACTACTGCACAGACTGAACTGAACTGTGTTTTTAATGGATGCACTTTCACATACATTTTATGACTATTCATAAAACCTTGGGTGCCAAAACCGTAAATCTACGGTTTTGCAAAAAGTGACGATGAGTGCCAAAACCGTAAATCTACGTGAAATCTTTTTTTTTCTATTTTTTTCTTCACAAAGGGGGGGGGGGGGGGGGCGGGCTAGCGCAGCTCACCCACGGTGACTCTGAGAAGGAAGGGACAGATGGATCACCGTGCCAAAAAATATGGCTCCCGTCCGCTCCCATTCTAACTCCTTGCTAAAAAAGACTCCTTTTCCTTAACTTTTTACTCATTTTCGATCCGAGATCACTCCGCCCTGGTGACTCGCGTGAGAGATGTTATTGTTCCAGGCGTTAGCCAGGACCATCGACCATCGTGCACGCATATATTGTTTACAATCGGGTGCTCGTCGTGGAGTCTGCAGCTGTAAACAGCGTAGCGGTTACAAGCGGTGAGATCTCTGGCACTCCACGTCACTTTTTTAATACAACTCTGGCACCCAATGTGTTAATATGCTAATTAATTCGATATTATGCACTTCATGTGTCACCTCCCGTCTTCTCTTGTTTGCTCCAACTCTTTATCTATCTTTTCGATGAGCCTGCACAATTATGAATTTCACCCATCTTATTTGTAATGGGATGTGACAAAAACAATATCTGAAATGAATAAATTAATGACTCAATCAATTAATATATATGTCAAAAGTTCATACATCTTCAGTCCTGGACTAATCAGAGTCACTGGATTCATTTGAAGATGGAGAGGGGGAAGTTGAGAATTCAGAATCTCAACAAAAGGCAATAGTGGTTAAAAACTGTATTGACAGGAAAGAAGCAGAGGAGAAAACAATATAATCAGCTGGGGCAGTGTGGGCGGGCTTCAAGGACATTATGTTCTCAAGTTATATATGTTTTGAGGGTCAGAAGGCCAAACTGGATGGCCACAGTGCCCATGGCCTTCATAACCTGCTACACACATTAGGAAATCTTACTGCATTGTCTTATGGTTACATTATGGTTGGAAAAGATGTTTGTGGTATGTTTCCTTCACTCACTGTGTCACGTTCACATGATTCTTCCATTAGTTGCCTAGTGGTGATGTCACTTAAGTGTCTTGAGCATTGGCTGAAGATAATTTTGGGAAATGTTGAAAACAATGGAAAGCCAATTAACACTTGCCGTTAGCACTTGTGGCCACAGTGGCCGCTGTTGTTCAAAAATAATTTAGTTACTACAAACGTTGCATTAGTTGGCTGGGGGAAAAGGGCTGAGTGAGTGGGTGGGCAATGGTCCGAGTTACAATCCTCATTATTTTATTCCTTGTTGATTTGTCTAAAGCCTGGTTCACACAAAATATTCACACTCCCGGCCGCACTTGCCTGACATCCGCACATCAATAAATCTCCCTTACCGAGTGTGTCGCTGTGGACAAAATGTCCCCCACCAACAGAATAGAGTTATTTATGGTTCAGCAACAACTCTTGGCTCTGGAAGAGTCTTGGTTTATTGCTTTTAAAGCTCAAGGAAAAAAACGAACTAATAAATAGTATACAAAAGCGAAGGTGAATTATTTGCTTTGTTTGTGTCTCAGATGTGTGGAATAGACAAGGACGTAGTTTTTTTTAGAATGTCTACAAATCGTTTCAACAAGTGCACCCCATTTCTTCCTTTGTTTCAAACCCAACCAACTGTCACATTGCACACTGGAAAAAATGAACAAGGTCTAATGCTGCCTTTACATCGCGGAAACAAAGCTACAAAACGGCCAAGCGTGGCCTGCCACATTGCTGCCAAGTTAAAGTGTTGCTCAATCCACATTGCATAAATGAAAAGGGCTGGATTAAATAGCACAGGGGACTAGTTTATGACAAAAATAAAATTTTCTTCTACTTACGGAATGGAGCAGGAATTGTGCTGTGAGAGAGGGGAGTGGAAATGGTGAAACAAAAACATGATTGATTGATGCTTCCATGCGTGGTGAGCTGAAAAAAGTTAAGGTCAGGTCAACTTTGATTTGTAGTGCATTACGCCAGTCACGCATCGACAAGTGTCAGGCATCACTTTGAAGCTTTACTGTATGTTGATGGCTTCCCTTGAAAATGACTTGTAGCCTGTCGTTTTTTCGCCGCTAGTGAACGCAGCATTAAAGGACATCTGGGATCTAAACTGTGCCGCTCAATAATCTCCACCAGAAGGGTGAAGATTATAATTATTGAACTACTACACCAATCAGCATAGTTTTTGTTGTACAAGCTTGTTGTTCAAAATTTTCAACTGTTATTTCTTGGAATTGATAATAGCAGCGGTATCATCCCTCCAGGCTATGAGATAACCAGTGAGGCTATGGACTAGAACTAGCCAATCGGACGCAAGCTGTCCCACATTATGGGATGTATAAATGTAGTCAATTACAAAGCTACTGTCCCTCCGCCACAAGCTAGAAAGCTCCCTACTGAAATGCAAAACTGCACTGATCCTTTTCACTGAAAATTGGCTCAATTATCTCCACCAGAAGGGTGAAGATTATTATTATTGAACTACTACACCGATCAGCATCATTTTTGTTGTACATGCTTGTTGTACATATTTTTCAAATTGGTCAACGATAACTGTTATTTCTTGGAATTGATAATAGCAGGGGTATCATCCCTCCAGGCTAAGGTTAAAATGTCCAGTGAGGCTCTGGACTAGAATTAGCCAATCGGAGCAGTCCCACATTATGGGATGTAAAAATCCAGCTACCAGAATCAAGGCAGACACCCATGGAGTTCGGAATCAGTGTTGGAGAGGGTCTCACACCACACGGGTGCTCCTACTGACTGATTTTGCACACATATTGCTCAGTGCTCTGCCTATAGTTAGAGCTGCTTCCCGCACCGTTAATGTACTTGCACGATGTACAGCTAAATTATTGCGCAATAATTACATTTCATACAAACTGTACATCGTGCAAGTACATGCTGAAAGCAGCTCTGGCTATAGGCAGAGCACTAAGCAATATGTGTACAAAGCGTGGAGTACAATCTACGACAGCTCAGTGTTACACCACATTTGGTTACCTATTGAATTCAGTTTATGTCCCGTTGTGTCCTGCCATCACTAAAATGAAGGCAGGTCAAGCTCCCTACTGAAATGCCCACCAACTGAAATGACCACTCCCAACTGAAATACCCTAATCTACAGGTATGTGTGCAGAACATTTATTTTTCAGTGAATCCCTGAAGTCACACCAACATTGTTCTTTAGTAGTTTTTCTAAATTGGTTGATGCCAAGCCATGTCCAGTCAGACATAATGCTGAGGTCCACCATTACATTGCTGCAGTGTGTACAGAACGCTGGTCTGTGTGAGCTATGTCTGGACTATGAATTATAAATGGTGTTCTATAGAAAATACTGTATGTGGGTCAGGACCAGATGCCAATCAGCACAGAGGATCCATGATTACATCAAAGGGTCCATCAGTAAATGAACAGCCCAGGGGCGGACACTCAACAACAATCAGCAAAACAATGACAGAATGACTGAATGCCAAAGACCAGAAACATACAGCATAACAATAGCAAATTAACAGTAACAAATATAGAGTAAAGATGAGCATACATGTAAAAACAATGACATCGAAACATATTAAGTAGATTACATTACAAGGAAAACTAGTAATGTAATGCATAAATGATCTAAGCTGAGTAAGCCCAAATTCCACCAATGCTATATATGCAAGAAGGGCTCAAATGGTCTGGCCATAGCCTGGCATGGCCAGACTAATATCACCGCGTAGATATTAGTCTGGAATCTCTGTGTGGAATGCCGAGGGCATTATTTTTTTTGCATTGGCAGATTTGTCTGGTTTCAAGGCCAATACTGCCATTCTGAAACATAATTTGTCAGTAATGGGGGAAGTTATGGTAGTGTACCATAAAAACGACATTAATTAAGAGATATTTGAATAGTTTGCATTTTTTCAGAGAGCATAGCGAAAATATCTAGAAGGGAATATCCAAATATAAACTGTACATCAACCGAAAGAAAGCCTCAGGCTGGCCTGACACTGCCCTGTCCTTCGTCGGCAGGCGGTCTACTGCAGGCAATTCGTCCCGATCAGAATAGGATATCATCGGTGCTGGTGGTCTCTTTCAGCTTTAAGTATTCGTTTATATCCATGGACCTGTCCGATCCAGCCATGTCCTTCTGTAGCCAACGTCTCGTTCTATAATCTGCCTGTTCGCCCTCCGCAAGGTCGGCTTGCATTGTTCTTGGAACCTGGGTAGAGATGTCGCCCGAGTTTCCATGATTGAACTGAACTCCTGAGCCTGGTAACTGGTCTTATATTCTCTCTTCGAGAGATGCCACATAATACTACTGATGTCACCCTGTCCTCTGTGGCCTTACTGCATACAGTATACACCAAACTGGGGGTCCTTGAAATAAAAAAGTTTGACATCCACTGCTTTAGCCTATGTCATGCATGGCAGGGTTCGAGCAGGACGCAATGCTGTTTACCAAGGCGCCATCCTGGCTGGCACACTGACTGATATATGGTTTACCAAGATGCCAGTAATCACTCTGGAATTGTCAGGCAATGTATATGGGCATTCATAATAATAAAAGAAAAAGTGTTAACATTTAAATATATGAATGTGCTATACAGTTTTATGCCAGAAATATATTTTAGTTTGATAGATGATAAAGTTAAATCTTACAGCTCCTTGTTCTATCATGCTTAACATGAAGTTGCCCTGCACATGTGGAATTGCTGACATTAAGCTGAGCATGACTTGTGAATGCCGGTGTCGCACACTGAAAATAGTAGATCTACAAGCTCACGACGTGCCGCACCGGGACGTATTGTGAGCTTGTAGATCTACCATTTTCTGAGCACGACCAAGTATGAATCAGGCATGAGGATATCAATCCTGCATGCCTGACAGTGAAAAGGGGCAGGTGCAGACCACAAATCACTGAGTATCTGTTATATTTTATGTGTGTGTGTGTGTGTGTGTGTGTGTGTGTGTGTGTGTGTGTGTGTGTGTGTGTGTGTGTGTGTGTGTGTGTGTGTGTGTGTGTGTGTGTGTAAATCCACAAATTACGAACACGCCCAGACAGAGCATATTGACTAACCCGCAAAACCTTCCAACAGGCACATAACAGCCAAAAAGAACTATCGGCAAAACCACATAACCCCAGCCTGCACTGACAGAAGGTTATAAAACCAATATTGACTTTAGTGTTATATATTCATTGATTATATATATAAGCTCTATATTCCCTTATTAATCAGTTCTATAGAGTGCTTGTTTAGTAAGAGGGCTCTCCCCCTTAGTTCCAGCTCTTTAGTAAACAGAAAATGCATTTTCAGGTCAGCATATCAAGTGTATCCAATAAATGCAATCTGAAAATGTATTTTCTGTTTACTATAGAGTTGGAGAGATTCAAAGCACTTACCACACTACAGTAGCTCAATTAGCCCAGTGGCTATATAGAATCCAAGACACTGGAAACAAGGCTAGAAGTATTCGGAAGTATTTGTGTATAGTACAGTAGGTGTACAGTGAGTGTCACATTCTGTACTGTTCCTGTATTCCTATACTGTTTATGGCCGGTGAATGAAAGTGATTCTGATTCAGCAGAGTTTATTATTAAGTAATGGTGCTGTGTAGTCGAATATTGTATTGTATGCAACAGTAGTGTCTCCAAGGCGGGGGATGAAGGAAATCTTAAATCTTTGAAACTTTAAATCGACCAAAGTAACACGCAGCTTAAGTAAACAGCTCCTCTCTCCGAGGCCACTTTACAGTATATAAATCCATGTAGATCAGTAAGAGCCAGAGACTCTACTGTAACTACCCAGGTATACACAAGCCCTGGTAATGATATATACAAAAAAGAGCTGGCAGTGGCAGCTCCTCTCAGGCGGCCGTGCCAGTGAAGTTGGCTGCAGAATCAGGCTTACATATTTTACCTTTATAAGGAGAAGCGTCTCTTTGCTTCTACTCCTCCTCCTCACCCTCCTCCTTCACATGAATCTGCTGGACTTGGTCAATAAAACACAGTGAAGTATGGCAACAGCAGACAGGACACAGCATAAGTGAAGGCTGCTATAGCCTTTCATTTTTGCAGAGTGCACATGCATTTCCCCCCTTCTGAGAAATAATATTCGTCTCCACGGCCTGTTATTTAAACTTTAATGTCATTCTGCCTTTCAGACAGAAAAAGAGAGGGCTACGCAGCATTTGGAAATGGGGGTTTAAGGGAAACTGATTGAGCTATCCCCCAGGCGAGAGGAGCTTCGTAGGGACATACATTATGAATGTGGTGCCCTGAGTTTGTGTCACGGATACTTTGCTGAAGTAATCACTTTGTTGGGGGGGGCGGGGGGGCAGTAAAAGTGGGCAAGTATTCACAGCATTCACAGCAACCGCTAAGAGAACTTTACTTCACTTCACGTGGTGTTGTCAGAGACAGCAAGAGAGGCCCTGGGGGCAAAATGTCTACTGTACTAGTATCACACAGATACAGTACCAGTTATCAAAGCCTCCTCACCTGCAGTTGGTATTTTAAGGACCATACCGGTGTCACCGTGTTCCTTTACAACATCGTCCAAATTGCCATTGCCTATAGCAACTTTCAAGTTTCTCTTTTGTACATGAATGACAGTAAATGGCGTTTAGTAAGGAGAAAATGTAACCACACATCAGAAGTAAAATAGAAAGAAATTTAGGGTCTAGATTTATGTCAAATATCTGGCCAATGTTGCAAATGGGCAATGACATGTACTGTAGTGACACTGGTATCGTCCACAACACCTCAACCGAAGACAAAGTGGCTGGTAAGTGTCTTCCTTCCAAATCACTTCTTGCTTTTAAGATATAATTTACAGAAACTATGCACAGCCATTCTTCTGGTATACAGGAAAAAGTTCTAATATTAAATGTATAATAGGACAAAAATATGGTAGCAATTCCCACCAGCGGGCAACCACTCACTCACACTGACAGGCTGTTACCTATTAGTTATATAATAACTATTCCTTCCTATAATTACTCTTCCCCTTTGACCCGAGTTTCCCTCCCTGTGAAGTCTTCTTCCAGGAAACAAAGACATACAGTACATAACATAGAAGCACAGCGCTGCATTGCACAATTAAGGAAGCTTACATATACATGACGGTAAGCTAGAGTCATCAGAAAGCTCGCCACTTGTGTTAATCACCACTGCTTTAATGTTTTGCCTCTCTCTTCCTTGCCTGGCACTCCAAGCTTTTTCAAAGATGTTCAGTAATAAATGTGTTCTAACATTTTGAATTTGTATTTAATTACCAGGCTGGATTTGATCTCAATCCTTCCTGGTATTTATTTTCTCTGCCATTCCTAACCATCTGCATCACGATGCTTTCACCTGGTTTTAGGATAGGGTTTTCACAAAAATCTCCCTTGGTATTTACTGAGGCTAAAAACAGGTACTGTAGTTGCCCGAGGCAGTCTGCTAACCTCCCGCTTCCATGGGTGCATTAGGTTTCACTTTTGCTCACTCTACTGTACTTCTGCCATGAGCTAAACTGTGGAGAATATGCAGTAGAAGAGAATATATAAATATCACTATGGCCGCTCTGATAAGGCCAAAGTTTTCACCTTCATTGACACCCATCATTGCTAATGTCTGGGAAGAGAAACTAGGAATTGTGTTTGGGCTTTTTTGAATAAGCGAACACCATAACACCAATTATTCACATCCAGCTAGGACACTGACTGTGACAAACTGACAACCTGTCAGTATTTCTACGCTGTCTATACAGAATGAGGGAGAAATCAGGCCATGTACTGTACTGTTTGGATGGCATAGAGGACAGCCTAGTGATTAGACTAACAATCCCAAAATGGAAGAGGTCCAAGGTTCAACACCAGTGTCTTTGCAAAAATGTCTTTGACAGTGAACCGGCCTACTTGCTGTAAGGCACTCTGGGTAAGTGAGAGCATCAGTAGAATACCTAGAAAAGTAAATGTAGAGCTATGCGTATCATATCTATGCACATTTGCACACCCCATCTGTATATCTGATAATGCAAGAACTCAGTTTTCTGCATATGCTTTGCATTTGTTAATGTAAGTCAAAAAAAGTCCCCCGGCCCCTCCCATATTGGTTTATTCCATATCCTGTTCCTTAGCACTACAATGACCCACTTTCTCTCCTAGGATAAAAAGAAGTTTTCTGATCTGTATTCTGTTGAATGGATTTCATTCTTCATTGTATTTCCTCTTAGATAACCATTAACTTATACTGTATTGTGTATAGAGTGTTAGAAAGAGTTGCAGCAAATTTACTGGAGGTAATGGCAAATAATGTCAAATAATGTTGACTGTGGGATTTGCGAGCAGCAGGCAGTCCTCCAGAGCTCAGCAGCTTGACAGCTGCAGAGTACATCAAGTAGAGGGGGGTTGTCTACGCAGGGGCACAGAGATGCTTACTTTGGGGATATCTTGATGAGACATCAGCACACAGTAGTCCTTCCAAAGAGCAAAACACACCAGTGGGGGGGGGGGGGCAATCATTGTGGCAAGTGGACAGCTGAACCCTCTCGTGTTGGGAAGGGCAGCAATTACTGTATATTATGTTGGAATATCATTCACTGTCACTGTTCGTCCACAACTTTGGTCCCAAACAAGACAAAAAACACTGGCTCAATTGCCATAGAATATGCTGTGCAGCTTCATGCTCTCCTATTTTTGGAGACCCAATGGCCTTTCCTCTAAGGCCACCATTAAAGGAGAATTCCGGACAAATTAAGTGTTATCTTTCATGTCTCGTTACTCACCTAGCGACGTAAGTTGCCAGGTTCTGGAAAGAAACAAGCATCCAGTGTTAAATCGTTCGCCATTAACGGCAGGCTCGCAGGAATTTTCAGCGCATGTTTGACTATCATGAGACTCTACAATGAATCGTAGTAGAGAAAAAAATAACATTGCGTCGGTTATAATAGACGAACTTCACTAACCCTCGCGCTCCCATTATAACAACGGAGGGTGTTTAAAAAATGACGACAGGGGAATATATGGAAAAAAAGAACGCCACTTTTTACGTCGCTAGGTGAGTAACGAGACATGAAAGAGAACACTTAATTTGTCCGGAATTCTCCTTTAACTCATTCAGTGCCATTGACGTGTACACGTCAATTTTTTTCCAACGCCCAGAGTGCCAAAGACGTGTAACACGTCCAAACCGTGTTTTCAGTGTTTTTCCACTAGATGGCGCAGTTCGCTGACACATGAGTGGCCATTTCATGCTCAGACACACAAATCCAGGAGATCACGTGATCCCAAGATTTCCTCCTCCATTCACTTCCGCATAGCGTATTTGGGGAAACAGCTGTATCTGGGGCGGCAGTGGCTCAGGGGTAGAGTGGCCGGTAGAGCGGCCGGATGGGAACCGCGAGGTTCCCAGTTCGATCCCGGGCTCCCCCAGAGTTAGTGTCGAAGTGTCCTTGAGCAAGACACTGAACCCCTAATTGCTCCCGGTGAGCAGGTTGGTGGCTTGCATGGTTTCCTCCGCCATCGGTGTATGAATGTGTGTGTGAATGGGTGAATGTGATGCACAATCTATGTAAAGCGCTTTGGATAAAAGCGCTATAAATGCACCATTTACCATTTATCTTGCTTTCATTTTTTCCCTGCATTTTTGACGAGACGTGGTATATTCAACGGTCTATGACAAGCGAACGGGGGGTCGCGTTGATTTTTTTTCTCGCAGAAGCACGGTGAAACCCTCCGTGTTTGGCTACGATCGGGGGCTCGATCATACTGGAGAAAAATATTCTATGACTACTTGAAAAATCGCTGCCACGATTGGCAATTATTTATTTATTTACTTGGCACTGAATGAGTAAAGCTAAAACTTCCACTTGCAAACAAGATATCTTACATAATATATTGACATAAAGTTTTAATAACAAATACATGCCTTTTTAGTTTTTACATCACTTGACAACAAGGCAGGCATGCTTACAGCGAGGCCTTGAGGCTCGTGAGAGGCCCAGAGCGATACGTTGGGCGAGCGAGTGGCCGCAACAAACAGACAATGTTTTTTTTATCACCAAATAAATTCATTCATTCATGCAGCGCCTGGTTTCCCCTTGATTGTGAGAGGGCTACCTTGGACAGTTCAAGCCTTCATGAAAGGATAGCAAGTAATCCGGCAGCAGTGGTATTTGTCTCTTTGCTATGGGTCAGAGATGTTATTTGTCAGCGCCTTGCCATTAGAATTGTTTTTTTTTCTGAGTCTCACTGTTCATCTCCTACCTGCAATTTAATAAATTAAACACATCTACTGGCATTATATGCCAGGCAATATTACTGCCTTTACAAGAACATATGGTCTGCAACTTTGTGTCAAATCGGCCACAGGCCATAGCAACTAATCCAGTAATTAGTATGTACATGATAAAAAGTCCAACTGAAGCAGTAGCATGCATGGTAAGATCAAATATTATTTAAAAAAAAAAAAGAATAGAGTCTGCACACTGGTGAAGTTGCAAAAAGCTCCGCTTGGTATTTTATTGCTCGTCAACGTTTCGGCTGTTCAGACCTTCACCAGGACATATATGTCCTGATCTATTATTTTTTTATGATACTTTGTTTGTCTTGCAGCTGGGCCACGGATGTGCGTGCACTACCTTTTTCATAAGATCAAATATTATGTCACATGAAAACATGACATTCTGTCATTGCAAGTAAGCTGTGTGTGTATGACAGAGAGAGAGAGGGGGGTGAGAGAGAGAGAGAGAGAGAGAGAGAGAGAGAGAGAGAGAGAGAGAGAGAAGAGACCACAGACACACAACGTGCGAGCATACTGTATAAACAATCTTTGCATAAATAATTTTGGCTCTTCTGATTGTTCCTCAGCCAAGTGACTTAATTTGCAATTTGACTGCTCAAAAACAATGACAAAAGTAAACCTTTTACGACTGCTGACTCATTGATATACAGTATGCACGCAGACCTTGTTATGATGTCATTTTTCTAATATCCCTCTACTGGTCCCCACCATTTCAAACTTGTTACGGCACCCCTGCTCTGCATGCAGAGCAGGGGTGACAGGGCCTTCTCTGCGGCTGCCCCCAAACTGAACTCACTCCCAGCTCACATCAGAGCTGCTCCCACCCTCACCATGTCTAAAACCACACTCAAAACCCACCTTTTCAGAATTGCATTCCCTACATAAAACCCCAACCCCTGCCCCTCCTTTTTTATTGTACTTTTCTTTTATAGTTTCTTTTATAGTTTTAATCCTTTTTAACTAGTCGATTCTAATAAAGTTGTTATTTTTCTGCTCTGTAAAGCGACTTTGAGTATTTAGAAAAGCGCTATATAAATTGTATGTATTATTATGCACACTGAAATACACACACGCCTTCAATCCTTTACAAGGCCATGTCCTCTACCCCCAAATTCCAACCCCAGGGGACCAGCAGGGTGGAACACACACACACACACACACACACACACACACACACACACACACACACACACACACACACACACACACACACACACACACACACACACACACACACACACACACACACACACACACACACACACACACACACACACACACACACACACACACACACACACACACACACACACACACACACACACACACACACACACACACACACGCACGTACGTATTGGGGGAGATTTTCTTCTAGCTACGATGCAAGATGTCCCCATAACTTACCGCTATTACCCTGAGCCATGCACTGATAGGGGGGCGGGATCTCATGTTGTTGCTAATTCCCCTCTGGAAAACCAGAACTTAAAAATCTCACATGACTCCCTTCCGTGGTCACTCATCACTCTTTAAGGGCATCAAAAGCCAGAATGTTCTAAAAACAGACTCAGTTCAGACCTCAGAGCTGACTCGGGTCTTAGATAGATAATAAGTAATGAGTAATAAATGCCAGCCAACGTACTGTATATCTTGGCCTGTATGTTTCATTAGTCGCCTGAATGCAGGTACTTTATGCACATTTTCCCTCTTTCTCTGTCCTTGTGGAGCCATGGCAAGTGTCTGCATTTATCATCAGAGGTTCTCATGTTTCTGACCAGACACTTGTGGAATGATTTATATGGATTTAAAGCAGGCCGTCGCCTTTAGGGGTTCTGGCTGCGTTTGAACTGAACACAATGAGTAGTAGTCCGTTGATATGCCTTGAGGGGCCCCACAAAAAGAAGCTGTTGGAGGCATTCATTTAGAATCTGATTATGACGTATCGCTTCCATCAACAGCTATGCATGATCATATTACTACGGTTAGTCAAGAGTCATTCAAACCGAGCGCTACTCTTTGCTCTGTGGCCAGACATTTTCTTGTTCCAGAATCCATTTCAACTCATACCTCCTTTTTCACTCACACTCACACACACCCCCTCACCTGGCAGGTCAGAGAAGAGCAGGATGCACTCGTTGAAGCCGTTAGCCAACAGGCGGTCTCTGAGCTGCTGCAGGATGGCCACGCCAATGCAGAAGGGGAACGATGAGTTCCCCAGGAGAAGAGTATCCCACAGGTGGAAGATCTTGTGGAGCGGAAACACATCTGTATGGAAGGGGGACATTGAACTCTTAAAGACCTAATCTAAATCCTGAACATAACCTGTAGAGGTGACGAACCTTAACCCTCAACTATACGCTTAACCTTGAGCCTTAACCTAACCTTAACCGAACCCTAATGCTAATCCTTTCCCTACATAACCCTTGTACAAGTGGCAAAATCAAGAATTTCCACATGGTTCTTTCCACCCACACACAGAATAAGTGAGTGGATCTCAGCACGGTATTGAGGGGTTGCAGTTAGAGACATTACTTTTGGCTGAGAGAAAAATTACCAGGAGCTGTGGAAATTGCTCCAGGCAATGTCAGACACGCACGCACGCACGCACGCACACACGCACACACGCACGGACGCATGCACAGGAGTTGAGTTTTTCCAAGTCAGGAGTAGAGGTACGATACTGAGGTTGAAGGACTATTTTTGTGCATGCAATATAACCAAGTGACTTAGTAGCATTTATTTTACAACTTGTATTATCCATTTAGGTGACTCTTAATCAAAGCAACGTATAATGAGTGAGAACGAGTAGACGTGGATGAATGTTGTGCACACATGTAGATGGGAACAATACATGCTGATGGTGACTGGGGATCTATTCTGACCTTTTGGTAATAGAACAGTCCCTCTGTAACCAACATGGCAACCTGTCAGACTGGCAGCTTCCAACCCAGAGAGGACTTAACAAACATAAAAAACAACAGCTGTAACGCAACACACAGCTGCCTGCAGGAGGACACCAGAAAGGGAGCAGGATCGGGCTTTGGAGGGATGGGGATGCAGCATGTAATTGGGAAAACAAGGACCCAGTAGCACATAATAACGTGCACGATTTGCATGTACATAATACATTTCCGCAAGGCAGCATTTTTCAAAAATGGGGGAGCTCATTAGGTGTTTGAAGCTGTGCATCGGCTCAGGTAGCCTGGAATGATATTT
Organism: Gymnoscopelus braueri; assembly: GCF_963280865.1. NCBI lineage: Eukaryota > Metazoa > Chordata > Actinopteri > Myctophiformes > Myctophidae > Gymnoscopelus > Gymnoscopelus braueri. The sequence goes on from NC_137604.1 coordinate 39,219,228, forward strand.
GAAGTGTGTGTGTGTGTGTGTGTGTGTGTGTGTGTGTGTGTGTGTGTGTGTGTGTGTTTCTGTGCAAATGTATGCATGTGTGTATGCAAAAACAGGCACGCTGTGGTTGATGGCTGTAGTTGAATTTAGGCTGGGTGGGTGGGGGGGGGGGGGGGGGGGGGGGGGAGGGGCTGGGTGGCATGTGTGAAAGTGCTTCATGAGAGGGTGGTGCTGCAGACAGAACAGGGACCGTAACACAGGAGGAGTTGTTGGATGAACGCTGAGCAGATTTGGAGCAGGAGGCCGATTGTATATGGTATGAGCCAAAAGAAAACAACACTGCATAAAATTTACTACCTTCTCCCAGTCGGGATGATGTGTGAGAACTATCATCCACCTGTTAATGTGGTTATGCTTTTGTTGATACGGATGCTAAGCAGAGGATGTGTGTGGGCTGACATGTATGAGAGAATGGAGACATTTTCAGAGAGACAGAGAGACAGAGAGACAGAGAGACAGAGACACAGAGAGACAGACAGACAGAGGAGGGGGATGCCTTGTTGAGTCTTTAACTCATTAGTAGTCAGCTGCGCAAACTGTGAACGACAGGCATAGTGTCTGTACCTCCTTTTCTGTGATTGTGTGTGCGAATGCCTGTGTGTCTATGTTCATGGATTTTGTGAATGGGTCTGCATGTGTGTGTGTGTGTGTGTGTGTGTGTGTGTGTGTGTGTGTGTGTGTGTGTGTGTGTGTGTGTGTGTGTGTGTGTGTGTGTGTGTGTGTGTGTACAGGCATCCACTCGTATGTATGTATATACACGCATATACAGTACATATTTGCATGCCTGTATGTATGTACAGTGCATGCATGTGGCACTGGCCATACACTGTAATGTGTGTGCATGTACTGCACTGTATATGTACTGTGTGTATGTGTACACACTGTACATGCATGCACTTATGTGTGTGTGTGCGAGAGAGAGAGAGATGACCCTATGAGCTTATCTGCTTCAGATTTAGCGAGATTAGCAGTCCGAGCGGTGAACCCTCTTTTCCTCTAGGGAATACGGTGTAAAAGAGTCGCATCTGAGCACCACATGTCCTGCATGCATGCACATGTGTGAGTGGATATGAGGTTAGATCTGTGTACCGATGTGCCAAGTGCGATGAGCTAGCGCGCGTGCGTGCGTGTGTGTGTGGCGTGCGTGTGTGTAAGGGGGGGGGGGGGGGGGGGGTGTAAGCTACTGGAAGAAAAGACTGGAAATCTCTGGCTTGAGATAAATCAAAAGATGAGACCCTCGCTGATTCGATTGAGCCTTTAAATCAAAACCACTGATTGTCTTTCTGGACTTTGTCCAGACATATGGTCGGGTATACTGGCAATGCTTGCATCAGTGAATATTAATATTGAAAGAGCATTAAAAAGGTTAACTGAATCGAACTTTCAGATATACAACCAGATAAACTTTGGAGGAAGTGAAATATAAACTTGAAAGGGTTGTATGACGGAAGATAAATTAGCCTTTAATGACGTTCTAGGGATCAAAGCAATATTGTCTGTGTTACTACGTTTTGACTGATAACGAGGATAATAAGGATGATCAAGGAACTGAATCCTACAGTATGCCACTGTGCCCATTCTAAGTCACAATCAGTTCAGTCCCCAAATGGACAATGGAAATGCAGCTTAAAGGATTTGCTCAGACTCCTGACAGGCATTTGCAGTCATCCTTTCAATTATTTCAGATATTTTTGAAGTCAATGAATTTTTAAACGGCTACAAAACAAACAGGCAAAGGTGAAAGTCAGCATTGTGCTGACTGAGTTGTTAAGTCCATTCCTGTCAGGACTAGAATCAATTAGTAGCTGAAATAAAAGGTCAAGACCATTTTGAAAAGCTCTTAATCCACACAGTAGCCACTGACCTTTACAATCTGCTCTCTCATGAAACTCAAATGTCACAAACTGACTGAACCCGTCTGAAACTTGAAGAATAAGCACACTTCTGTCTGAGTAAATATTTCACTGCAGCACTGTTTCTCCACAAGACCCAATATTATTCCACTCTTAGCGAACAACCCCAGAATGTTGTTCTCTACCATTAATCGCCTATTACGCCCCCTCAGTGTCCCTAACCAGTTCGACCTCTGCTACAGGTTCTTGGGCTTCTTCCAAGCAAAAGTGGACTCCACCCACCTGCAGCTCCTGACACCTGCCTCCCCCACTCCACACACAGCTCAGCCTCAGAACATCGCTCCCGTTGCTGCCAGCCTGCCAATGTTCCGTCTCTATCTTCACCCCCGTGAATGCTCAAATGGTCACTGAGTTGGTCACCTAGGCAAGCTTATCCACCGGTTCTCTGGACCCCATGCCCACAGCACTAGTAAAGACATGCCTACCCACCCTCTGCCCTATCACCATGGACATCATTAACTCCTCATTGCAATCTAGCACAGTGCCTTAAGGGCTCAAAATCGCCTCAATCCCCCCCGATTCTCAAGCAGCCTGGTTAGGACCCTGAGGATCTGAGCAACTACCGGCCGATCGCCAACCTCTCTTTCCTCAGCACAATTTAGGAAAGAGTAGTTGCCGCCCAAATTCAACAACACATGTCCAACCATGAGCTTTATGAGGCACTCCAATCTGCCTACAGACCTCACCACAGCACAGAGACGCCATATAAAGATCCCAAATGACCTTCTCATTGCAATGCAAAAGCATTGTTGTTCTTTTGGACTATCTCTGCAGTGTTTGACACAGTCTCCCACACCATTTTGCTCCTTTGGACATATAGTGTATTTGTTGATGACATGTACTGTATGCTATGTTGATGAATTGAATACTGTATATAGGATCACAATGGTAACAAGTCCCCAGGACTTTTACCCTTAATGTCTTACTGTACCACGTGCTGTTTACATTTCTGACTAACAAAGCATTCAATCAAAAAAACATCCTCCTTGATCGCCTCTTCACCTACTGTATCTTGGCCTCACGGACACAGCCATCTCCTGGTTCCAGTCATATCTATCAGACAACAGTTTGTCACCATCAATGGTTACAGATCACACCCAGCCCCAGTTAACCATGGTGTGCTGCAAGGTTCCGTACTTGGTCCACTACTGTTCTCCCCTGGGTCAGATCATCCGCCGCCATGGTCTAAGCTTCCACTGCTAGGCGGATGATACTCAACTGTATCTTAGCACCACACCTTCCAGTCAGCTCCCTCCTCAGTCCCTAGTCAACTGCCTCAATGAAATAAAAGCCTGGATGACCACTAATCTTCTCAAACTCAACAGTTCAAAAACAGAGCTCATGGTCGTGGCTTCCAAGGCACTGCTCTGGAAGGTTGGAGATTTTCTACTCCTACAGTACCAGTCACATATCAAATCCATAACCAAATCTGCCTTCTACCACCTCAAGAACATCTCTAGGCTCAATCCCTCACTCTCTGACGCCGTGGCTGAGACCCTCATTCACACATTTGTTACCTTTCAGCTGCCAGAGCTCTAACCCACGCAGCCTTGGCAGCACATCACCCCCACCCATGAACAGCTGCACTGGCTTTGTGTTAAGTTCCACATCAATTACAAACTCCTCCTTCTCACCTACAAATGTCTCAGCAACCTCCACAGTACCTCTCACGGCACCTGCAGTCTACAGACTTGGATCTCCTCTCTATCCCCCAACCTAGCAAGCAAACCTTTAGTTTGGGGTCAGAGCCTTCAGAATGGCAGCCCCCACCCCGTGGAACTCTCTCCCAATGGAGATTTGCCATGCTCAGACTCTGGACTCTTTTAAGGCTGCCTTGAAAAGACACCTATTCTCTCAGGCATATGGTAACTTTTTGTTTGTCGTTTTGTTTGGTTGTTGGTTGTTTTTTTATGTAAAGAGTTCTTGGGGTTCATGAAAGGCATTACATGAATTCAAGTTATTAGTATTAATACAGCAGTTTTTTTGTTACAGTAATTAGAATAGTGTGGCAGGTTTTAATTATTTGAGTTTGGGGCCACAAATACTAACCCTAAATAGACCCTATCTACAATAAAGCATTTCAGTTATAGGCTGTAATGGCTGGATGGATACAGGAAAAAGGACATACAATAGCCACAAACTACTTACGTGTAAACATGGTCAGGAACCAGGGAATGGCGTAGAGCTGTGTGAGGAAAATAGATAAACTAATTAATTAAATAAGTGCACGTTATAAATAACAATTAATTTATGTAATGGCCCGAAATAATAATAAAAAAAATCACGTTTCTTCCTAAGCATTTATGATGCTTTTATACTGAATCCTTTTGTGTTACTCATACTGACATAGAGTACGTGCATTTGTGTATTACTCGTGTATCATTCTCCAACAGTGATATAGCCTTAGGCCTGAAACGTACAATACACAAGAACGCAAACACAGAAGTGTCAAGCTATGTGATATCGATTTCACACGTTGCATTCAGGAATGTATCACCTGAATATTGTAACACAAGACAAGCATGCAGCAAGGTTTGTGATCTATTCTGCTCCATCTTTCCTAATATAGCAGGCTATAGTTTGAAAAGTAATTCCATATGGTTATATTATAAAAGTGCATGTTTAGTATGTTCACCAGGGATGTGTGCCGACTGGGCCAGGCGTCTTTGTTTGCATACTTGCATGGAGTATGTTTCAGGCTTTATATTGACATGTAATACAGTATGAAATTCTAATTCAACATTGCAGTACAGTATGTTCCCATCAATTGTCAATGTCAGATGTCAAAAATTACGGAACCCTCTCTCACTTTGATGCCTGTGAGTATCAACGACCTCTAAAAGAAAGGGAAACGGCAATGAACAAACTGCTGAGTTGCGGTCTTGGCCAGTGTGGAAAAGCCAACAGCAAAATCTCATTACACCAATCTCTCCATCCCTCCTTCACTCCTCTCTCTAGCCCCTACTCTTTCACTCTCTCCATTACTTGCTCCCCAAAGGGAGGAAATGCATGAGATTGAAATTAAGGAATGCATGCATAATGTACAGTACACACACACACACACACACACACACACACACACACACACACACACACACACACACACACACACACACACACACACACACACACACACACACACACACACACACACACACACACACACACACACACACACACACACACACACACACACACACACACACACACACACACACACACACACACACACTCTAATTACTTGACAACGAGGGACAGCGATGGGAGATGAAGGAGCAAGAAAAGGCTGAGGGGGGTCAAGTTCATTTTGGCCAGCTAAGTGGTAAATGATATGGGTGGAGGTAAAGTGATGTGTGCTCCTACAGTATGTCCATGTACAGCATGTGGTGTGTGTGTGTGTGTGTGTGTGTGTGTGTGTGTGTGTGTGTGTGTGTGTGTGTGTGTGTGTGTGTGTGTGTGTGTGTGTGTGTGTGTGTGTGTGTGTGTGTGTGTGTGTTTTCCTGCAGGGGGAGTAGGGAAATAAACTGAGAGAGAGAGAGAGAGAGAGAGAGAGAGAGAGACCATGCTACAACATCTCAGAGCTCAATTCGAAGAACAGCTCTGCAGCAGTAGGGGGGCTGTGAGTCAGTCCAGCCACATTGGATTAGCCCAGGTATAAATGGCAGAGCCAGGAGAGAAGAGTAGGTGCTGAGAGGAGAGATGGTGGCAGCACACTGTACAGTATGTGTGTGTGGGCACACTACATTCCCAGCCTTCCTCTTTTCATTAAGTTGGAGTCCTTGAGCACAGCAACATACTACTAATGTGTCAATTACCGATATTACTGGGTGAGAGGGGTTCATCAGTATATAGTGTATATTCCTCCTCATCTCCGCAATCCCGATTTTCAGGGTTTTGCTAGGTCTACTATAACACTGTGACCTCTGCACCAGCTCCACAAACTCCTGTGTTGTTGCTTTTCCTGTTTCCGGTTTTAATTCTGTATACCGTTGCTCTGTATTGTTGATGCTTCTTGTTTTTCTTTTTGCCTTGTATTGCTGTACACAACAGTACTTTTTATTTTCCTTACTCTTTGCCTGTATCTATCCTTGGTAACAGTCAAAAAACGGACAAAATCTAATATCACAATATTTTTTACGAAATATATCTCGATATTGTGACGATAATATTCCAGGCTCAGGATTTTGCCATTTAATAATAATAAAAAATATATATATATTTACACAAAGTTCAGTGTCTGGTGCAAGGATGTTGCAAAATCTGAGTTGCAAGAGTCTGGCTGTTGGGGGTATTGATCTTGTGACCTTCTATGTACAGGGCAGTCTTAATGCCTTACGTAGAACAGAATAATTGATTAATCATTGTGGATTGTATATACAGTACAAGAGGCCTGTCAAACAAATCTAGAGCTGTATCATCTATGTTTCAGAATGCACTGTACAGTACGAGCTGGGAAAATTCCAATCCATTATTAATGAAGCAGTTGCTTGTTGTCAGACTTTGTCTGTTTTGCGCCAACAGATTTAACGCTTTGGCTAAAACTTGTGACAGTCTGCTAATAAGTACAAAGCACGATCATAGAGGATTTCTTGTTGGTTTGTAAAGGCACATTCCTGGATTATAATTAAATACTGGGGGTGCAGCAACAGAGCTTGTTCCAATTAGGCCTGTCACAATTATTACATAATAGTCTAATCGCAATTATTTGAGATAATTGCAATTATTTTTGCATAATCGTTTCCATGTTGAACATTTTTCACACAAGCTTACAGATACACAAGATCTACAAGCTTACAACGTGTCACTTTGTGACGTGTTGTAAGCTTGTAGATGAGCTATTTCTGCTATTTTTACTATAACATTATTAAATGTCAATAATTTATTTTTATACATTTAAGTTATTTGTCATATCTGCGCTGTGCAATTTTTGATTTCGAAGCATAAAAGGCAAACAGAAATTATTTGTATTCATGTGCTCCAATGTTCAATGCCAAACACACAATTAAATCGTTAATCGCAATTACTTGACTGACAATTAATCGTCAACTTAAATTTGTAATCGTGACAACCCTAGTTCCAATAGTATCATGGTGTAACAGGGAAGACAGGGATGGAGTGTTTCCCTTTGAAACACAACTTTACACCAGTGATATAAGTTTGATATCACAAGTGTGTCTTCTTGCTCATCTCCTTCTGTCACTGAGACATAAGGAGAGCTGAGAGGGGGGAGGGCCATTCCCAGTCTCCCTCAGATAAGGCACAGATGGAAGTCCCTGGTGTGACTCAATCGCAGGCCAGCAGGAGCACGGATGGCCATGGAAATGAGCAGCCACGCCCGCTGCTGTGCCATCAGTGGGCACACACACACACACACACACACATGCTTCTCCCGAGAAGTGTCAGTAAAAAACGGATAAAAGACTCACCACAAGACATCTGTTGGAGCTAATGCTTTGGCTGATTAAAATCTCAGCGCAGAATAGATAGGCCTAAACAGCTTAACTACACCCACAGGTAATATTTATACAAGTAGAACATCTGACAGGAACACCTAAGGGTCTCTCACTCCTCTTTGTTCCTCCACAGTTTCAAAGCACGACAGACGAGAAACAATTGCCTGTATTGCTCTGAGAGGTTAGTGAGGGACTTCATTTGTTCAACGTTGCCACGCTGGACCATGGCAATTTGCATATCGCCCAGAATATATCTACTGACGATTTCACATTGCGCCTTCTCACCTGGAAGGGAGTAACTGTTGTGTGTGTGAATGCCGTTTGAGTAAAAGCTTTGACATTCACCAGATTAGTTCCAGCCAAGCTTGACACCAAGCTCAAGGATCTGGGTCTGCACTCTACAAGCTCACAACGCGTCGGACTACGACACGTTGTGAGCGCGTAGCTTGGTTATTTTTGGGGCGCGACACCGGTGCACAACTAAGTATAAATCACCCATTCAATCCGGGAACACGTCTGTCATTTTAGATGTCATTGGCTATTCAAAAATAGCAGATGTACAATCTCAAATGAGCTTGTAGGTCTGCTATTTTTGAAAAATCTTGAAAATATGCAAATATATATTTTTTAAAGCGAACATTTGTAAAATATTTTGTTCCAGGGACCTCTAGAAGCAAAGATTTGAGTTAAAAATGTTGTTTAAAAAAATATATGTATTCAAAGATTTGCCTTTTTTTTTTGCAAATCTTTGAATACATATAGTTTTTGAAACATTTAATGTTCAAGATTTTTCTAAAATAGCAGATCTACAAGCTCGTACCGTGGCACCGGTGCCGCGCTATGAGCTCGTTCTTTCTGCCTCAGCATAAGCTTTCTTCAAGCAGTCAGTGTCAAAATGCTAAGGAGAGCGGATTGCCCACAAGCAACTTTTTTCATGCCCTGTGGAAACTGACCCCTGAGTCTGATCTGCTGAGGACACACACATTCATCAGCACTCTAACACAAGCCCTGGAGAGACGGAGCACAGTTTAACCTTGGCTTCACATCTGATCAGAGGCCGAGAGGAGGAGGAGGAGGAGGACCCTGGGAGGGAAAAGAGGGATGGAGGAAAGAGTGAAAGTGAAAGAGAGAAAGGAGAGAGGGAGATGATGAGAGACATCCAGAAAGAACGGAAATGATTTAACCACATTAACCCTGACATGCCTGTTTTGAGCACGGAGTCACTATAGATGGACATTTTCAAAATAATTCAAAAATAGAATATTTACAAGCTCACAACGCATCACATAGCGGCTATTCTCACCACGTGACACATAGGGCAAAAAGAAAAAAGAGAGACAAAGAGATGGAGACAGACAGAGAAATGGAACAGTGTGAGAGGTTAAAGGAAGGTGGGTAGAGGACGATCATTAGGCGCGGCTGGCAGAAATTGCGTACTGTATAAATTACGGCCAGTGGGCCACGGGGAGGATTTGGCCCATGCTCAAAAACCCCGGAGAGAAGGAAGGGGGGGGGGGGGAGTTCAATGACAAGAACTATACATGGTGAGCTGTGGATGGTAATTCCTTTCTGTAGCCCTCTGGCTGGCATCATGCCAGGGAAGCAGACTTATCTGCCCCAGTAGCCCTCACTCTCTCTAGCAATGGGTAAACTAACAGGAGAAGAAAAATGTTGTTATCGTAATATGTCCTCCACTGCTGTGTCTTGTTTCTTGTCAGTTTGTCAGGGAGCACAGTGCTGCTGGCAGGTAAGGGTTTTCTTTATTTTAAAAAGGGAGAGTGGGCAATCCATTTCCCTTCCCTTTTTTTTCTTCTGGGAGACAGTAACACAGAGTTGGAGGATGAGGGGCTAGGTTCACCTGGACAACCTGCTTATAGAGCATCTCCCCATAAATCTTCAACAATGTTTAAACTCGCAGGAGGAGAGGAACGTGACCTTAACGTGCCCTCCACTGCTGTTTCTTGTTTAACCGTCTTGTGTGTGATGGGTTAATGATACTGCTGTTTTTGTTTTTGTTTTACCATCCAGTGCAGTGAATGAATGATGACAAGAGAAGATAAATATAATTTTGAGACACTGGATGACATGCCGTACAGGTTATGAGGTAGATTCACACCCATGAAGTTCATGAGTGGGTTTGTGTTTATGAGGAAGGCATCAGGAGGATCATCGCTTATCCATCACTACAGCATCTTACCCGCTCTCTCCCTACAACAACAGGTAAACTAGGAGAAGGAGCTATCCTAACATATCCGCTGCTGCAGTATCTTGCCGCTTGTCAGTTTGTTGGGGGAGCCAGATGCTGCCGGTGAGGTACTTACGTCTGGGATGAAGCCAATCTCATTGAGGTGGTTGCTCAGCTCCGGATCGTGAAAGGTGATCATCTGGGAGAAAACGGTGAGGTACTCTGAAAAGTAAAGAGTTGTTTTAAACGATGAACAGAGAACTGGAGAAAACCTGGATTAAAACAGTGTTTTATAAAAGGTTAAGCTTTTGGGCAGCCTGAAACAAGTGGAAAAGAAAATGGTTAAAAACAAAGCAGCATATGAAATGCAAACTGCAGATGAAATACACACCCAGCTTATACATTTATCCTACACATATTTATTGTATAGAAGAGGCTCGTCGTTTATAACCTGACAAACACTTGAATTTAGTAGTGAAGCATGATAAAATAAAGGATACATGACAGATCATCTTTTTGTGGTATACAGCAAGCATACAGTATATACAATTATATAGTCCTCAAAATGATAAAAAATATGTTAAATTGATCATATGCTACGCACCCATAAATTCAAAATGATACGCAGATGGGAATTAAAATACTGAGCTTAGCAATTGCGAAAAATGGAAACCTTCTCTCGCTCTCCTTTCTGAATTCCAACAAAAGTCAGCAAAATCATTCTTGACCAGACAGCTAAACATTAGCCAGCTCTCCATGGCATCTAGCAGGAGAGGATAATAACCAAATTCCCCACAGAGTTCAAGAGGTGGATTGTGTCTCAGTTTATCAGTAAAGTCCAAATGGACTCTGACATTTCTCCACATGATTTTTTGCCATTTCATTTGTTTCCGTCTCCTTTAAATGGCCTGCTTCTCGGCTGCAATCTTCATTAAGAGAGAATATTTAAATGAGCTCCCAAAGCCCAAGAAATTATGTGAAGCCCAAATGTAATCATCATTGAGCTGTCAGGGCTGCCTGGTGGCACCGCTTGAATTTGATTCCCATCTTGTCTTGCGTGTCTCTCCTCTCCCTGCCCTTGGATTACTGTCTCTCTACATAGAAATATAGTATAAAATGCCAAAAATAGATCTAAACAAAGAAATAAACAAAAATAAACAATGAGCTGTCAGCCAGCAAAATTACTGGCTGTATTCATTTGTTTTTTAATGCTCACCACGTTTACTGTTACTAAACTAAATTAAACTTTGAGTGGCAAGTACAGTACATCAGTTATCAAGGCAAACATAGTACCCTCTACTTTTAATGGGTTATATGAAAAGGCCGTGATTTAGGTTTAATTAGTGCCTCTAGGCAGCCTGATAAGGATTTTTTTTTTTTAAGCAATCACTGATTTGTTTAAAAAATGCCTGCGGTCAGTCAATTTTGATACTGTTGTGTAGGAGAAAGGCTATGGGGGATGGCATTTCCAACAAAGAGAACGTATCATCCAGTTGTTGCAGTTGATAGTCATCATGTCTTTTTGTAATGATTGAGCAGAAGACACGTAAGCGATAATGACCAGCAGCAGGTCATACATGTCACGGTCCTGTCGGACATCCTGTCAGGGTTTATTTAGCAATAATGACAGGATCGCTGTTCATTATCCTGCTTATTATACAGCTACTTCATAAAGAAATCAATAACAACATATTTTATTTTATCTCTAGACCCCTAGCGGACCCTGGTGAACAAATTATAACATGAATAAGTGCTCACCAACGAACTTTGCCGCAGTGACCCCCGCTGTTGTTGGCCGAGGGTCAGCTTGGTCTATTTTAAGCCTTACTGATGATTACCACAACAGCTGTATGGTTCACTTTTCACCACTAAACTTAGTTGACGTAGTTTTTCAAACAATCTTACGGGCCTCCACGGTGATGGACATATACTGTACCCCTGCGCCATCCAATAAATCCCTATAAATAAATATATATATATGTGTGTCAATACAATCAGGTAGCTCTCGTGCACATCCTGGTGGAGGTGCTGGTAGGCAAGATAATGTACATAAGGCAGAAAACCTCCCACTGCTTCTCTCAGGAAGGGACCGCACACTCCAATGACGATAGACAGGACTCACTTAATGTTTTTTTTCTTTTTTTCTGCACGACACGTTTCGCCGTGATGGCTTTGTCAGGTGCCAGGACGCTATATGCGTCAGGTGCTATATGCACCTGACGAAGCCAACACAGCGAAACGCGTTGTGCAGAAAAAAAGAAAAGAAGTGCGGTCCCTTCCTGAGAGAAGCAGTGGGAGGTTTTCTGTCCTATGTATGTATGTATGTATGTATGTATGTATGTATGTATGTATGTATGTATGTATGTATGTATGTGTATAATGTTTGGTCAGTCTAGTGAAGCTCACCTTGAATAACATGAGAGTTGTCCTTTAGGAAGAAGTTGTACAAATACTTGGGGATGAACGCAGACATGCAGGCGTACGCCAGTGCTGTTGAGAAGATGAAGCAAGACGGGAACGATTGAAAAAAGAAAGGAAGGAACAAATAAAGACTGTTATTAGTTTTACTTCGGTCATACAGCAACTGATATCTAGAAATGTTATTTCAGAATGTATTCTTTAGGATTCAAATACTTACGTTCATTGTTGAAATTCAAGTAAAGGAACGGGGCACAAAGTGAATCCAAACCTGAAATGCATTTGACTTATTTAACAACATACATTCATTACGTAGTCAAACAACATAAGAACACAAAAATCCAGGAGATCAAACAATATGACATGACTGCCATCTAGTGGCTGGCCAATCACAGCACAAGCATCTAGATAGAGACAGACAGTTCAGTAAAGGAGAGAAAAGTGAGAAATAAACCAAGAAAAGGATAAATAAATGTAGACAGAGAGACAGCAAGATTGACAGAGAGACACACAGGTCAACTGATCCTGCTAGTAGGAAAACGCAGATACACAAACAGAAAGACAGATGGACAGAAAGACAGACGCACAGGTCAACTAACCCTGTCAGTAGGCCAGGGAGAAAGACAGATAGACTAACAGAGAGAAAGATGGATAGATAAACAGACAGACAGACATACAGATAAACACACAGATCAACATACCCTGCCAGTAGACCAGGTCAGGGTGTGAGACCACCCAGGCTTTGAGGACACGTCTGAACTTGCGATGACCCTGAGGAGATGACAGTAACTCATCGTACTGATGGCACCGCGGAATGTCCACCTCAATCTGAAAAACACGCATTAGGTATTACAGCAACTGCATGCTACATTTGCTATCCTGTATTGCAGAGTTATAATCGAATGAATGATTCATAACGTTTACTCCAGAACTCCAGAGTGCCTTGGAGTTTTCGTCTCTCTCACGTACCTGTCTATCAGTGGGGATGGGAGTGTCCTTATCAATGCTGTCATATTTGGCTTGAATATCCCCCTACAACAAAGACCATGACACTCTTTCAACCACATGCCTACAACAAAGACCATGACACTCTTTCAACCACATGACTACAGCAAAAACCATGACACTCTTTCATCCACGGCCATAGCTGAATGGGTAGAGAGGCCGCCTGGGAAACAGAAGGTCCCAGGTTTGATGTGACGACGTGTCTATGATAATTGACTCCTAATTACCCCCCCCCCCCGCCCCCCGAAAGCTGAAACTGAATTTCCCCTGTGGGATTAATGAAGACTACATCATTATCAGTTATTATTATTATACACATGCCTACAACAAAAAACATGCGTAGTTAGGCAACTGTAAATCGGGCACTTTTTGATCCGTGTGAAAATGTAAATCTTTGTTCCCACCTCAATGGCAAGCAATGTAGCCCACGTCAGTCCACGTACAAGAGGTGGTATATCCACCCGGGCCTCTTTCCACACTAAGTTCTTCCTGAAAGGGTAGGCCTGAAGAACAAACACAGATATGCATGTTTAAAATAAAAAGATTCAATTCTGAAACAAAGGAACAGTGACTTTTACATCTTGACCGTTAATTTAACTCTGAGAGTGCACAAATGTAACAAAATGGACCGATAAAAATACATTTGGTTACAATTGTAAACTCAAAGTTAAAAATGGATAAATCAACACTGAAAAGGTCACTGTGTATGTACCTCCTTTCAGTTCAAATATACTGAAGGGGCAAAGTCGATAAAAACGATGGCAACATGTGCACACCTGCGCGCGTGTGCTGCCTGTGCTACAGTGCATGTGCGCGCGCACAGATAATTTGTAGTGGAACACGGACCTTGAGGAGCCTGTCAAACAGGATGATGCGGAGAAGCTGGTACTCGGTGTCCCTCTCTCTGATGATGAGTGGGAGAGTGACGGAGGACGACAGCTCGTTGCTGCTGTTGGACTGAGGCAGATTGGACTGTCTGAGAGGAAAAGGAGCAAAGAGAACATGAGTCTGTCTAGCTGTCAAGTCAAATCCTCAGTAGGGAGGGGGGGGGGGGGGGGTGTACAGAGGAGGTGAGTGTACGACAAGGGGAGTGAGCGATAGGTGACATTGCAAAATTTCAATTTAATTCAAACTTTATTCCAGACACACAGGGGTCCATAGAGTACATACAAATCATCAACATCACACAACAAATTAAACAATAAATAAATAAAAAACATTAAAAAATCATAAATAGAGGCTGAGTCTCCAGTGTTTACGCAGCCTGGACGTGTACCGGAGACAGCTCTTCCCAGGATTGACTATATCCTCAATAATACTGTTCCGGGACTCATCCAGGCGAGATATGAATCCATACATAGAGTGCCTTAACCCATTTTGGGTGGGAACCCCTTTTTGTAACTATACCTTTCAGGAATACCTTACGGGAACCCCCTTTTGGTTAAAGGTAGGGTAAGTGATATTTTTTGGTAAAAACAAAAAGTATTTTTTTAAAAGGTTAAAATACTATATTCTGATAGTAATCATTGCTATAGAGTGTTTTTTCAGTAACAGATGTCTCCCTGTCTCTCCAGCTCTTTAATAAACAGAAAATACATTTTTCGGTAGGTGTCAAAATCTCAGCCAATCAGGAGAAAGTACCCATTTTTAAGCTTAATTTGTATAGTTTTCAGTTCAAATTTTGCATGCTCATTTCTTAGTGTCATCACTTCCAATTTCACTTGTTTAATCTGTGTCCTGATTGAGTTCTCTGTCCTGGTTGGATAAAATTGGAAATGAAAAGAACTACAAAAAAAAAAAAACTACAAAATACATTTTCTGTTTTATAAAGAGCTGGAGAGACATGGAGACTCTTTATATGGACAGGACACACTATAGTAATGAGCACTATCAGAACATAGACCCATTTTGCAATTATTTGAAACTTTGCAAATCACTTACACTACCTTTAAAAAAAAAACATCATTTTTTTGAATTTTTTTAATAAATATTTGAAGTTTTTCAGAAAACTTAGGTCAGGATTTAGAAGGCGTTTTTAGAATCGGCCTCAGTTAGAGCCTCACATGTGTGGATTCCACACGTTACAAACAAGTGACTGGCACTATGCCATCTAGGGACCTTAAGTAGTATCCTCAGGGCATCATTATAGGCCACTTTAAGCCTCTGCATGCTACCTTTCTTGTATGTGCACCACAGGAAAGCTGTATACATGGGAGTGCAGAATGCTTTAAAAAGTGCACACTTTTTTTTTTTAAAGACAATTCTAATATTCTTAACTCTTATCACTGATGGCACAGTGATATGGGTACAATTCCTCTTAATGTTGGTGATCATAAAATAGATATTCATGAGATTATGCCAGTTTAACCTGGCATCCCTATTTAGGGCATGTCATTATTGTCAACATTTTCAAGAATTAAAAACAAAATGAGAAAATAGTTTAAATAGCAGATCTACAATCTCACAACGTATCGCAGTGCAACACATTGTGAGCTTGTATATTGGTTAATTTCTGCATTTTAAAAAAGCCATTTCACAATAGGGGGTTCCACATGGCTATTTGGAGGTCCTTGGCATGGAAATGTTTGGGAACCCCTGATCTAGGAAATTAAATGTATTGTACAGTTGCATTTTCTGATAGATGTTCTGAATAAGAGGTTTAAATCCATTTAGAAAGTCTCTTACTCATCTTCCAGCAGAGGGTAATACACTTCTCCCGCTACATCCTTCAGTCTCTGAAAAAGAGAACAGTCCTTTTCTTAAATATACAACTTGTAGTGTATATAATTACTTGCAGTGAATATCATTATAACAATATCAAACATTATTTGGTGACACTTTACCTTGTGAGAAACATTCTAAGTGTTGAAAATACACAGACACTATGGAAGGGTGGCAGTGGTTGTTTGTTGTAATTATTTGGACGAGAAAGAATCCTGCACACTGTCTTCACTTACAGCAACTCTTTAATGCAGAGAATACAACGTTTCATACTGACCTTCATCAGGACCTGATGAAGGTCATTAAGGACAGTGTGCGGGAATCTTTTTTGTCCTTTCATGTGCTGGCTGTTCACTCCTACGCACCTGTTCAATCGTTTAAAAAGACCGTAATACATTATTTATATAGGGTAACAAGACAATGTAAGTGCACTATAATTGCTTGTATGGACAATGTTGTTACCACCTTTTAAATACATTACTACATATCCATAGGGTGAATTAAAGCCATTGTCAAGTTGATTTTTTTTTTATGATTCTCCACATACGCTGGTATTACTGACAATGTAAAGTGTTACTCTATATATATATATATATACATATATTTATATATATATATATATATTCTCCACATGACTCATATCTTGTTTACTGTCTAACATTTCGGAGCTGGCAGAGGGACAGGGTCACTGTGGTGTCATCTAGAAGGAAGCTGCGGTCTCTCCCCTGACCGAATGACTCACCATCCTCCAGGAGAAAGCTGACAGAGGGAGACAGGAAGGTAAGACACGTGTTAACAAGCCACTTTCTATAACAACTGTCTGATGTAGGCCTCTAGTCTACTCACTGAATATGACATGATCTGCCAAGTCTGGCATTCACAGCGCCAATGCCCACGCCCCACGGGCGCTACCATACCAAAGTACCCAATTTCTCCTCAAAAGATCAATAGTCTTATTCTTTATTGTTTTTATTGTTACATCTTGTGTACGGGTACATATGAGTACATTTGTTTTGTTCCGGTTCCTCAGACATTGTAACAGCAATAATATGTGTATATGTATAATAGACTAGAAAGAAAAAAAGGAATAATCCAAGAATAGCAGCAGTATTAAGACAGTTTGTAAGTTGTGCTTGGAGGCTGCTTGAAAATAATGCGAGCGCACTTGAGTGTGTGAGTGTGAGTGTGTGTGTGTTTTGTACTTGGGAACATGTATCTACAGCATTTGTTAGTGTGTGTGTACGTGCATGCGTTAGTATTTTTGACCAAATACCTCAGTATTGATATTGTGGCGATAATATACATTATATATTGATATCATATAACGATATATCAATATATTGCCCAGCCCTAGCATGCATTCATGTGTGTTAGTAGTTTGTTTATGTACTTGGGAAGGGTGCAGACTGGAGGTTTGGATTGGATGATCTCCTTATTGGTGAGTTCTTTCTCCAGGTCTCCTCCAGCAAGACACCATAGGTGGTAAACCTCATCTATGGACCGCTCTGCAAGGTAGTCCTCATCATCATCTAACACACACACACACACACACACACACACACACACACACACACACACACACACACACACACACACACACACACACACACACACACACACACACACACACACACACACACACACACACACACACACACACACACACACATCAAATATCTGTACAGTACCTACCGGTATGCATCTGCCTGATGATAAAGATCCAATGGCTCAAATACATCAAATATCACATAGTTATTTGTTTGTTGGCCTTCAAATCAATAAGGTTCATCATCCGGGGATCATGAGATCAAAGTTTTGAACAAACAGACTGATGGACCGACCAATGCTGCCATCCTTAGAGCCCCACCGCTAGCGGCTAGCTCAAGTATTGATACTAAATCAACGCTGGACTCAGATCACCAATATACCTTTGAGAATAGATAGTGATAAAGTTTAAGTGGAGGAGTGCTTTAATCGTTATGTACAGTACTCTGTGTGTGTGTGTGTGTGTGTGTGTGTGTGTGTGTGTGTGTGTGTGTGTGTGTGTGTGTGTGTGTGTGTGTGTGTGTGTGTGTGTGTGTGTGTGTGTGTGTGTGTGTGTGTGTGTGTGTGCGCGTGCGTGTGTGTGTGCAGCAAACACCATGGCCTGAACCCATTGATTGTACATAGCCTATGTATTGAACCACAAACACTCCACTCACTAGCACAAGAGTTTCAAACACTTGAAATGTAGCCTTATCCAACTATGTACTTGACAATGGCCGATAGATGGTTACAACTTGTGTTGTATCTATAGGATGTGTGAAAACCCTGAGCACTGTGAGCAGGTAATACAAAATCAAAATCTGAAGGATGTTTTTTATAGGATAGGTAGCTACAGTAACTAAGGTTCCCTTGAGCAACGGTTAGGAAAATAGGATGTTCACAAAAGCTGGAATACAGGGAAGCTGTGTTATTGTTTACGGTCTTAACCAGACAGTCATGTTGCAAGTGTGCCTGTGGTCTTCTGGTAGGGAGGGCACATCTGGCTGTTCGGAGGAATCAGCTTGTAAGTGAAAAGGACCTGGCCTTTGCTGTTAGAGATCAACGCTGTGGAACATCTTACTGGGGAAGCTCAGGCAAGCCAAACCAATCTGTCAACCAGACACAACACTAGAATCCCTATTCTGGGGGCGAACATTTGGTGAAAATATAAGCTCTACGAGCTCACTGCATCTCAATGCGTTGTGAGCGTGTAGATCATCTAACTTTGGTAAACAGATTAGGTATGTACCACAGCTTAAGTCAAATAATAAGTATACAGTATAATAAAGCACTTCTTAAAATGCAACATTACAGGAGTCTTTTTATAATGTTAAATTGTATTTTCTGTTACTGTTATAATTGCTATTATTACTACTATTATCATTATATTAGTTAGTTTTGGTATTTGTGGGTAGATTTTAGTACAGACCTTTGCAGAGGTCACTGATGTCCTCTGGGAGCTCCAGGTGTGCACAGCGAAGAGAGGAGGAAAATAAATTAACAGGCTTCTGGAACGGAGTGTACAGACAGGATATCCCATCAAACACAGGGTCCCTAAGCAGCTCTGCAGGGGTAGGCCTGGATGGGACACAACACACAAGACACAGAGGCTACCCAACAGCACTTGTAATCTCATACTGATTTGTAGAAAGCTAGAAGTATACAAGGAAAAAGCTGAAGTTTGCATGAATTTTTGCTCTTTTTTATTGTTGCACTTGTGGTCACTTTGTGTAGACATTGTAATCTGACAATGTGGATACTACTTTGTTTTGGTATGAAGTTTTGGAATCAGCTGGGACAAATGGATGGATTCCATCCATCATAAATACATTATAATTCATTCTACGATAGAGGCTCGTCATGGAATGTTAGAAATAATTAGAAATGATTATAAAGGACATGTTGCCAAGTTGGTTGAGTGACAGTGAAAGGAGAAATTATAAAATGTTCACTTGTCCTTCCCAAACAAAAGACTAAATCCTTTATTTGTGTTGCAAATGATACGTTAAGAATAGGGAATACAGATCAATCATTATCGTTTAGTAGTCACTCCTTCAACGTGGGACTATGTGCCTCATAACCACTGGTGACAACTCCCCAGACTGAAATGGAATATAGTTGTAATGTGAATAATAATTTGCAACTTTCACAAAAGCAATTCAACCAATTCAACCTTTAGCGGTTACAAACATTATATCAGTTATCCACCGCAAAGAATGTCTTTTTATTTTGGCAGATACATAACATACTAACATCTGCTCATTTTGGTATCGTTTAACCAGCTGGCTTCAGTATTCAGGAATCTTGCTTTCCTGTTCCATGCTGCGAATAGTTCATAGTTAATCTCCGTAACAAAAGTATCTTGAAGAAAAAATGCCAAATGTCGTCCAACAGGATATGATGTCCAGTGGAGTCAGAGTTTGTTTACCTTTTGGATGGAAGAAAGGTCAAGCATTTCCTTAATAACTCAAGGACATTCTCAGGCAGCTCCTGAATAGAGGCACAAGGACAATCATATTAGTTACGCCAGAGTATACAGTCAATCCCCTTTTATGCCTTTGTAAGATCTAAAGCTCCACCTGAAAACATTTAAACATTTTACAAAGAACCATGAATGGATGAATGGACCTGAATAGGACACCAACACACACACACATTAATTCAAACCTACCTTGATGGCGTCCAGGCAACCATGCTCCTCCGCCAGGACAGTGACAATGTCATCTATGCAACCTGAGAATCCAGACAAATCAAGTACTGTCCATAAGCCTGATTAAGACAAACAGCGTCAAAGTACTCTAGATATTACAACCTTCTCACTCACCCAAGGTTAAGATGAATTTCAATCTCTCACTGATATCAATATTGTGCAGCAGTCGTCTGCCCTGTAACAATAGGTTCACAGCATTCCGTTTAAATGGAAACAATTATCATTTAACCACAGCTCTATATATTTTGTTGTATGACAAATGTCTTTTTTGGATTGAAATTTACTCTATTTTGGATTTAAAATTGTTTTTGTTCAAAATACACACTCCAGGGTTAATTGATTAAATCAAAAAATTGTCCTGTTGTACAATATGAGAGGGGACAACAGCCTTTTTAGAGAAAACAAAAGGTTACAGGTTCAATCTTCTCAGCCTCATCCAATGTGTGTTCAACACATTGCCATTGGCAGTTTCCAACTGAATTGTCCATGAGGAAGGCTTGCTCACTTATTGTGAGAGCGTCAGCTGTGTATTTTGTTTACCAAAATGATGAAATTTCTTAAGGATTCTTACTGCACAGATCTCAAACAACAGAACTCCCAGAGACCAGATGTCAGATTTGGGTCCTGAGGGTAGAGGAACCACATCATGGGAAGGGTCACTGGGATGAAAGGAACCCTGGGCAATCACCTCTGGAGCAAGGTATGATGGGTAACTGTGGGTGTGACAATAAGATACAACTAGTGTTGTAATTTTAGTGAAACTGAACGCCTTGGTCTGAAATACAATTAAAACATCTACATGCGAATCATGATGTGCTTTAGGCAAAAAAGCATGTTTATGAAACTGAGAAAAGGGTAGGTACATATTTTAGGTGCATAATATTTTAAACTTGATTTATACAGTATGGCACTAAACTACATGCATATTTAATAGAGACATAGCATACTAAGCTTTAATGTCAAGAAGATATCACAGTGAATATAGGCTTACCCAATGGGAAAGTCCACATCAGCCCCATGATCAGTCATGTGATAGAGGCCAAACTTTGCAAGCTTGACATTCCCCTACAAAGACAAAACATCTAATATTACATTTGACCCCAACAGGACTCTATTTAGTCACCTAACCCGACCCAAATGTGGTCTGGATATGAATGTAAAAGACACTTAACACCACACATAAATGTGTTCTGATATGAAGGTAAAAAACACATGTGTTGTAGAGATGAATGTAAAGGAGTCCGTACCTTACAGTCCAGGAGGACATTGTGGGCGTTGAGGGCTCTGTGCACCATGCCATGGTTGTTCATGAAATCCAGACCTTCAAGGACCTCATAGGCTATCTGCAGAACCTTCTCTGGACTAAAATACATAGAGCATGTAACCATGTTTACTAAAACAGTGAGTTTGTAACTGTATCATATTTTCTTCAAATCCAGCGCAGAAAATGGCGAGGAACAAATCTCTACAGTCAATATTCTATTACTTTATATACGATTATAAGAGAGTAAAAATATAAAACAACTGCAGTAAAAATGAGTACTAAAATACTATACAATAGCAATTGCACAATTCACAATATAAGGTGCCTTTGTTTAGGTGCTGTGTGCATGGGTCCTACCTCTAAGTATATTTATCAGTCGGTCAGTCTGTGTACTTTCAAGTAAAACATTACGTTTAAACAAACCAAAACCACAAGAGTAATGTCAGCAAATGATACTTTGTTATAAAATATCATAATGTTGTTATTGTACACGTCAACCAGTAGATGGCAAGAGTAAAACATATAGTAGTGGTTTCACTCAATGTACTTTATCAACAATCTTTTACACAGTTTACACAGTAAGACTTCACCGCCTGTCATCAGGCTGGCCTTGGACTTTACTTTCCCTTGTAAGATACCATGTGGATTTTACTTGTGGAAGTTACCGCTCTATGTGAGCCTAACAACAGGCTAGACATGGATTTTACTTTTCTTGTGGATTTTTACCTAAGAAAGTTACAGCTCATTGTGGACTATGTGGTTGAACTTGACAATTACGTTGACAATCTGTTTGCACTTTATCTCATGTACAATGCGCTGACACTCTTTCGCACCTTAACGTCTAATCTCATGTACATAGCTGCTGCACCTTATGTCTAACCCAGTGGTGTCCAAAGTGCGGTCCGCGGGCCATTTGCGGCCCGAGGACACATTTTATGCGGCCCTTGGCTTCATTCCTAAATTGTATTATGAACAGCCCGCCTGCACCTTCAAAAAAATTAAAGATTTATAAAAGTGAAAGTTGCATTTTCCTCCTTCGCCTCAGGATAGCAGCACCTTCTCTAACTCTTGCTTAACCCTAAAACCGAAATAAAGTAACAATAAAACGCCCAGAAACATTCAAAATCCGCCTGAAAACCGCACATTTTCGCCCAAAATCCGCCTATAACCACTGGCCCTTGGGTGTTTTCATATTTTCTAATTTGGCCCCCTTTGAAAAAAGTTTGGACACCACTGGTCTAACCTCATGTACAGTACATACTGTACCCGCTGGATTATGACATGTGGATACCCCCCCGAAAACTATGAAAACGATGGAGCTTGCACAAAAACGAATTTCACCCACTTCTTTAAACTTCTTCTCTGACTCCAACAAAAGTGAGTTGAAACACTGGGTTCATCACATGGCTAAATATAATGTTAATCTTACCTGACTGTGTTCCCTTGTTTTTGGACGTCACTTAAACTGCTCTCATTGTGCTCAGCAACGACCACTAACCGCTCTGTGGATGAACAGAACGAACAGAACAGACCTTTATTGATCCCACAGGGGAAATTCAGTTGGGAGACTCAGAACAGCAGTTAAGTTGCAGATACAGACTGAGAGTAATTAAAAGTACTGTAACTGTATGGTTGCTGTCAGGCAGAAACCTCATACCTCTATGTTCCACATTTTTTGTTAGTTTTTTCATAAAATGCCATACTTCATCATACAAGTGTCACACAAAATTAGCAGATGCGATGCGTTGGGAGCTTGTAGATCGGCTATTTTCACTATTTGAAAATGTTTTGGAAATAATAACCCAACAGCGCCATCAATAATGAAACAACAGTATACAGTAGTATATATGTTACAGTCGGATTGAAAAAGGAGTGCTTATTTTCTTCGAGTTCACCCCCCCCCCCCCGTCAGAAAAATAAATGACGTCTCGGAGGTACCGAGACAAGGGGGGACATAACTCGGACGGCGCTGAGTCGACTGAAGGTGACTACGCAACTCTCACTTAACTCATTGAATGCTATTCACGTGTTTCACGTGTTTTACCGCTATGGTGCAAAAATAATAATTCAGAACCCAAGATATCATTATCTGAAGATTTGCAGCTCCATCCACTCCTTGTTTAACTTATAACTGAAAAAGGCTGTATCTCGCTTCCTAAGCACTTTTTTTTTACTTTGAAAAAATCTCTGGCACTGGGACAACATAGACAGAAATAATTCTGGCACTCAGTGAGTTAAGCTCGCTCGGTGGTGCCTCTCGTGGCTCAAGTCACCTTCAGGCGGTGCGCCTCCGTCAGTGAAAGGTGCACTCTAACTGGTTTTCCAATCGTACTGTGACATATAGACCTATACAATAGCCCACACTATGCAGAACAAAGACAAAATCACAGTGTCATAGAACAAAATAGGTAGACAAAATCAAAGATCAACCTCCAGATCATGTTCAAGCCTTTTATCACCCCAAAAAGTACAGTGACAAGTGCAGAAGGACATAAATCACCACCACACAATCTCACAATAAACAACATCCCTGAATTCATACAATACATGGAGTGTTAAATGGACAACGTAAAGTGTAGAAAATGACCACAGAGGTGGCAAAATAGAGAAGAGTTCAGCTGTTGCAGTTGAGTTTTATGGCACTTTAAACCCAACATGTGTTGAATTTTGGTATCAGTAAACATTTGTTTATTGGCACTCACTGAATAATATAAAATATCACTTTGATGTTGCATAAGGTTGCTAACCATTACTGTACATGCTGTAGCTCAGTAAGTCATTATGTAACTTCATAAGCTTTCTTTAATCATTTAAGACATCCTCTCCATCTCGGCACTTGAAAACAATGTTACATAACAAGCGTCCAACACGGGCTGCAGACCGTCAACCAAACAAAACATCTGGACATTAATACAGAGTGAAGTAACTCAAGCAAGACAGCTTTCAACAACTCAGGAAGTCAATAAATGAATGTCCACGTGCACGCTTACCAGACACACAAACAAATGCACGAGGAAAGCAGAAAGCACTCTGCCTAAAATAACTCACTTTATTGTTTTTTTTATCTATTTTTTTATTTGCTCATTAAAGTTTTATTCTAGGTTTTGATTGATGCCACAAATGAAAGACAAATAACAATTTCACTTTAGTGAAAGTGCTAATGGTCAAACAACATATGTAATATCTGAGACTAGAAAACAGTTACAAGAAATGGAAGATCTGACATGTTATTATACTATATAATATAATATAATATAACATTAATATATATGATCTAACGCATAGTTGTGTTACACAGTGCCTTCTCCGCATACGGAGGCAGGTAAAAGAAGCCTATCTTACTTTGGCTCTTGGTCTTGAGTCTCAGACCAATCTTAAATTGGCACCCTTAAAGGGATATTTCACTTTAAAAACAAGACCAGGAGACCTGGTTCTGCCAGACCCAGAATGAAGTCCTAGTATGTAACACACCTACAAACCACTTTATAACTGAAGTTCATGATGTCATGAATAGTTCGTGACGAAAGGGGACGTCACAAACTTTTTTTTGGCTGGGGCCGGAGGACAAATGACCCCTGCCCATGTATGACGAAAGGGGACGTCACAAACTTTTTTTTGGCTGGGGCCGGAGGACAAATGACCCCTGCCCATGTATGGACGAAACAGATACAAAGCCTCATGTAAGCCCGACCCCTTGGGTCTGGCAAAAACGTTGGGTCATATTATCGTCTACTCAGGCTTCTGTAAGCCCCCCAGACAGTTTTTAAGTTGCTTGTTTCAGTATTTAGATATTTGATATTCATTTTATCAGACACGCCCCCTTCCTATACAAACCCATTATAACTTCAAACTACATTTTTAACATGTTAGATTCATCAAAAACACCCGTCCTTGGTTCTAGTGACTCATCCTGCCCTCCTAATACGTGAGGGGGCCGTGTTTTTTCGATTATTTTTTTCATTTATTTTATTTATTCACGTATTAGAAGGGCAATATCAGTCACCAGAACCAAGGACGGGTGTTTCTGATGAATCTAACATGGTTAAAATGTAGTTTGAAGTTACAATGGGTTTGTATAGGAAGGGGGCGTGTCTGATAAAATTAATATCAAATATCTAAATACTGAATCAAGCAACTTAAAAACTGTCCGGGGTGCTCCCAAAAGCCTGAGTAGACGATAAAATGACGATGACGTTTTTTTTAAAGTGAAATATCCCTTTAATTTCCCCTCAAAAAGATTGTTGCAGAAGCCCTTACCAGTTGCTGTTCCTGTTTTGATTTAAGTGCAGCCCCTTTTTTATTTGCTGTTAATTGATTATTTTATTGTCTTAGATCAGGAGTCTTCAACGTTTTCAGGCCAAGGACCCCCTAGCTGAGAGAGAGATGAAGCAGGGACCCCCTACTCTATATTGTATAAAATTGTGTTTCAGATCAAACTTTTTTCCCTCTACACCTATTTTTTCCCTCTACACCTATAACTCTTATAGCCGAAAATAGCCGATCTACAAGCTCTCAACGCCTCGCGCTGCGAGGCGTTGTGAGCTTGTAGATCTGCTATTTTTGGCTAAAGTTGGGATGCTAGGATGCTAAGAAAAGGGATGCTAGGGTTCAAGTGGTTAATGCAAAAAAAATAAAATCATATCACACAAAGATTTGGCGGACGCCCTGTAGTAACTCTAAGGACCCCCTAGGGGTCCCGGACCCCCTGTTGAAGACCCCTGTCTTAGATTATTTATCCTACCTTCCACCATATATGGAGATCTCTGTACCTCATGCCTCATGTCATCACTTTATGAAATGTTATATATTTTCGGTTAATTGATATATTTTTGGTTAATTTATATATTTTTGGTTAATTAACCAGTCCTACAATACAATTCATACATCATACCATACAATTAAATTCCCATACGATATGGGAGTTATACAAAGAGAGACGTACCATGCTTCCCTCTAGTGATGTCCACATATTGGCAGAGCCTGGGATGGGTGATGGTCTTGAGGATCTGGAAGCGTCCCAGGATCTTGATGGAGTTTGGGGTGAGGGGGAGACCATTGCTCCCACAGACATCATGGGGGAGGGCAGAGGCAAAGAAAGTGAAGGCCCCCAGCTGGGCATCTCTGAGGGGCCGCATGGTTTCCCTGGTTCAGCCTAATTCTCAGACTGTTCAGACAAGATAACAGAGCTGACAGTTTAACATTCTTGTGGGAAGCAAACTGGCGGTTTATCTAATACTAATAATACAATTTTTTCTGTGCGAGGGGTTAGTTTCATACTAAGGAATAATAAATGAATAACAAGATGGCACGCAGATGCCTCTTAATCAGTAACTCTGTGTTTATAAGTAACAGAACAACCAATTGCAAATTTAATATGAATCAGGGACAAGCTGTTTGATCTAATCTATTTTCAATTATTGTTTCTGTATGCCCATTCTAGTCAATGGGCTAAACATGCGGAAAAAAACTTGTTGGCCTGTAAAGGTTAAATTAATATAGTGCTTCATTCATGGCACAAAGCACAAGAAAATCTACCCTTGGACAAGAACTGACAGACTTTTTAATCGATTCTGTCATCTATATAATAATAATAATAATAATAATAATAAACTTTATTTGTATAGCACCTTTCATGACATGAAATGCAGCTCAAAGTGCTTTACAGAGCAAGGATACAATTACAGTTAGAACCAATTTAACAATAAAGCAAACAAAGATAAAATAAAATAAAATAAAAGCAGTAAAATGCAGTAAAATGCAGTGGCCCTCGCCACTACACAACTACAACACAAATGGATATAACTTAAATGTAGTGACCACTGTCCTCTACAACACAGCTAAAGAAATATCCACACTTCACACAATTGCCAATATTACATGTGTACCTTGTGTACCTTAGTAATATATCTTCACACAATTGTCAATATATATACAATGATATCTATATGTCACAGGGAAATTGGCATTCCAAGGAAATTGAAAGGGGAGCGCTTGTTTCTATGCGCGGGGCGGGGCGGCGAGGCGGGGCTTTGATGCGAAGACAACAACGACAACACGGCCTCTGTGGCGCACTTCGATAATCATTGGACTCTCCATCCACTATCACTGGGAGTCTGGGTTTGACTCCCGCTTGGGACATTACTTTTTCAAACAACCGCCGATAAAGTATAGTTCTGGACCATGACGGAGGCGCGCCGACTCAGCAGATCTTGAGGCCGAGGAGGCGCGCCCGAGCGCCTCTAGGCGCGAGTGCCCGCGCCGACCGGCCGATGGTCTGCTAGTCGACTAAGCGCCGTCTGAGTTATGTACCGATAGGCACAGAATCATAAATTATGTTGTGGGGACTGCGTTTGCCCCTCTATGGTTTGCCCCAACTGCCACTCACTGCACTAACATAGCCCGCCAGCCCCGCCCCCTTGTGCTTCAACTGCATGGAATAAGGCTGTTCGCGGGTGTTCATTTATTCAACCTTTATTTAAGATTCTCGGAGAGATCAATTGAGGGAGACCCTCATTTACAATGATGCCGAGATTACCGAGAGTGTGTGTGTGTGCGCGCGCGCGTGCATGCGTGCGTGTGTGTGTGTGTGCGCATGCGTGTGTGCGTGCTCGTTTGTGCGCGTGTGCATGCGTGCGTGTGTGGTGTGGGGCTCATGTCTGGCTTGCATTGCCCTCTAGCGTTGGTTCTACAGAATTGCCTGGGGGGGCGGTGAAAACAAGCGCTCCCCTTTCAATTTCCCTGGAATGCCAATTTCCCTGTAACATATACACAATTGGCTTATTTCCACTCCCCCGTTGTTACGCCGATCTGTGATTGGCTAGGGATGATCACGTGGCGGAACTGCATCCCAGTTACACCATATTTGGTTACCTATTGAATTCAGTTTACTTCCCGTCGCGTCCTGCCAACTGCACTGAAGACAGGTCACACAATCGGACGACTTAACACATTGGTGTCACACCGAACAGTAATTTTAAGAGTTGTTTTAAGTTGCTGTCGTCTATACTAAGGAGGAAATTAGCTGAGTTTTTTTTTGTTAAGCGTGTGTCGGTAAAAAACGTCCGGGAGGAAACACTGGCGCACCAACAATTAGTTCTGCCCCAATGTAGCAGCAGATATGTAGGAACCAAAACACTTCACACTGACACAGAGGCAGTTATAAGGTGCACATCACATCTTTGTGGAGCTCGCTGTGATGCGTTTGTACGGTAAATACAACCGTTGACAACTAGGCTTTCATCAGTCTGCTCAAAATAGTTGACCATCAGTTGTCATAAAGTTACAATAGCCTGCTCACTCGCAAATATTACAGCAGCCTACACTGAATGTCACATGATAGAACAGGAGCATAAAAGCAAATACATTATCTAATGCGGTTGGATGACAGATGGATAATGAACGTGTACACGTGGATTAGGCTGATGAAAAAGCCCATCCGCGCATCTATACTGTCTCTGTCTCCGATGTGCAGGCCAGGCTACTAGAAGTGAGGGCCGCGTAACGGCCCGAACCTCTAGTATACAAATGACCAAATTGAAACAAAAATCTCCGTCAGTTCTTCTCCAGTATTGGACCCCTCTTGGTCTTTTACAATTAACCCTAGACTCTAAATGGCGCATTTATTTATATTGAGCAGAGCACATTTCTCCAAAGCACTTTACAATTAAATTCACGCACGCACACGCGCGCGCGCACACACACACACACACACACACACAAACTTGATCATAGGGAGCGGTTAGGGGTTAGGTGTTTTGCTCAAGGACAGTCAGCAGGAGCATAGACTGTACAAGTACAATTAGCAAACGTACAGTATGTATGTACAGTCAAGAATGGCTATTTTGATCAGAATATCGCCAACAATGCATAGATGGTAAAGTAATTCTGGGTCACATGACAGACCATACCACTAGACAAAATCATGTCAAACAATAAACAACATTTTCTAGGGGTCCCCAACTGTATCATGCAATAATAATAATAATAATAATAATAATAATAAGTGTTTAGGGGGATAAGGGGGGGTAACAGAACAGTTAATAATTAATAAATATATAATTTATAATAAAAAAGAATGAATACATTTATTATAGAAACATTATTTTAGTCAAGTACAGGGGTTCAACATTTCTATACATTAGATTATCCTTTAGTGTCATTATCGCCTATAGTTAAGTTGACAGATATGATATCACATGACAGATTGACAGTATACTATGCACATTTGCCATCACCACATAAGCCACATAACTATTCGTTGCTTCTGTTTTGAATTATGAATGTTCAGATAACAGTTACGTTAGTGCAGCGATGTCTTGCAAACGGCCAACCAAAAATATATATATATATTTTTTGTATAAGTTTGTACTCACGTTTAATGGCAGTGGCACATAATGATGAAGAATAAACAACGTTTAAGAACCATGGGAATGAATGCTTTCTTCTGGTTTGAAGAACAGCTGAGTGAGCGTGACTATGACGTTCATTTTGTGCGACCAACTAAGCGGCGTGTGGGAAGCATTTGAGCGTGAGTACAGAACAAACTCCAAATAAACTCAATGTTTTGTTATCTATTTATTTTTTTATATTTAAAAAAACGTCATAGCCACTTCTCACGTCGGTCGAACGCTAGACACAAACCACCATAAACCGTCTGTTGACAGACATTTACATACAGGCAGTCGCAAATGCCTCCTAAAAAGCGATGTAACCGTCCGATCTATAGAACATCCGCATAATGGATGTGAACGCTCCTTTAATCTGCATGCAGTCTTGTAGATCTACACTGGGACCCTGGTGAGCTGCCTGTCCTGCGCCTGGCTGACAGAGGCTAAGCTAGCACGGCTACGTCGTCTCATGTTCTTTGCGACTCCCTCTACGTGTGTAACGTAAGGGCCAGGCTGGAGCTGAGTTCATGTAAGTGTAATATTGTTTTATAACGTGTGTATTGCCTATGTATATATGTACTGTCTTGTAGACCTAGTACATCTACATTTTAATAATGAGCTGCCAGCCAGATCCTATTTAGCGACACGTTACTGTAGTATAGCGTTTCAAAGTGATTTGACTATCTGTAATATTCTGCATGGCTAATATAGTGAATTCAGTACCACCACCATACATACATTATAACTGCATATTATAACACAAGAGGATGGTTATAGTCCCTGTGAAAAGTAATCGACATTAGATGAAGTTAGAATCTGTGATTCATGTGTGTTACTGCATTAACAGTGAACAAACATGTCAACAGCCGATCAAAAGCTTTTTTGCATCTGTTGCATAATGTCAGACCGTATAATATATATAATATGTCAACATTTGCAAACTTTCTACTTTCCAATGTTTGTAAACATGACCATGGTCTCACCATTTGAAATAAATTGGTGCCCAGGTGTGTCCACATTGGTGTAGCCTTGGATCAATATAATATGTTAATCCAAGGCTACACACCAATGTCATATTATGACAGCCTCTTGTATCATTAGTGTTCATCTGATTTCTTTGCATCAGTGGGTCTCAGGCTCAGCCTGTTTCTGGATTATAAGATGATTTAAACAATCTGAAATGATAATAATAATAATAATTATTATTATTGTGCTAATTATAATAATATTTCTAAATATGCAGATACATTTTGGTTTTAAGAAAAAAAATATTTAAGTAATCTGCTGGTGTTACAGGTTGTCACTCTATTAATGTTAGACCACATAACCACAGGCCCTCTATCTATCTATAAATTGCAGAAATGTGATATTCAATGTGATAGGCTACAGTGCCTGTCCTGGGCATAACTTGGGCACCGTCCGACCGAATTATCTCATAAGTGTCGCGAAAGATGACCCGGGAGTGTGCAGTGCCGAATGGGAATTCGATCAGACCAACGGTTTCCGAGAATCAAAAAAACACGGATATAATATGTGTATAATATATGTATGTATGTATATATATATATATATATATATATATATATATATATATATATATATCCTATCTTAACTTGCATCCTTCCCGACATGCATAATTCCTGAGTAGCCCGGTGCCCGTGGGTACTGAACTGGATACTCTAACAACGGGTACAGCGAGTACTCTGACAATAGCCTGGCATGGGCAGACAAATATCACTGCGTAGACATTAGTCTGGAATCTCTGTGTGGAACCTGCATTTCCAAGGGGCGGATAAAATAAATGCCTCTGGAGATAAACCCGCCACATATTTGCATACTGGTTCCTGATTGGTGGCCCACAACTTGGGGGGCAGCTAAATCCAATCACAACCGAGCGGGGCCAGACTAATCTGCCACGGGCAATTCTTTTTGTTGCACTGTCAGATTTGTCTGGTTTCCAGGCTACTCTGACAACAGGTACAACAAGTATTGTATAACTAGGTTTGGCATACATTCCCAACTTGCATCGTTTCCGATTTACATCACTCCTGACTTATGTGATTCCCAAATAGGCTGGTGCCTGTCTAGTTGTAATAATTAACGAAAAACTGGTTGTGACCACAAACAGTCAAAGCAAATGATGTGATGTTGCTTTTCTCTCCAAAATAATTATATTATTTTGTAAATCCTTCCGTGCCATTGTCTTGCTGCAGATACAACTTGAGTAAACACTAGACTCGAGAAAGGTTGTATTATATTATAATAATTCAAATGACATGTAATGTCATACAAGCCCCTCCCACTTCATCATCTGATTAAAGATAATGAAGCAAAGTCATTGGAAATGATTAGAAAACCCAAGCATATCAGCTACTGAACTCTGTACCATTGCTCAGCCGCTTATGCACTGAGACCTGAAAGATTAAACCCAAACATCACTATTTGGTTCCATGTTTGTTTATCTGTGATTCTGTCTGAGCAACAGCAACATATTTTTATACTGGTGGAGAAACACTGCCTTTAACCTGTCAGATGGCTCAGGTCCTAAGACCACCGTCATTGCTTTGACTGGTTGGCAGGTACTGTGGTGGAAGAAGTTTCCAATTTTTCCTCTTCTACTATGGGGACTTAACCAGTCACAGCAGGCTGAAAGGGAAGCATTTTTGTACCCTGTTAGGTTTTGTTCACACACCACTGCCACCGCATTTGGAGAAAGCTAGCGATAAAATTGAAAAGAAACAGATTTAGTTGTACCACAGAATGCTGCAGTCTTCAAAGGCAATCATGCTTCTGTTATTCTGTCATGACTAAATCCCTAAACTGAGAGACAGGAGAAGGAAAGCATACTCATAGAATGAGACAGCAGATTCTTTTGTACTGTTTATGGCCAAATCAAAAATGTAATCATATTTTCAGTAGTAAATAATAATGATAATAATAATAATCTCTCTCAGGCATGGGACATGTGTCTGTACTATGGCGATGCATCTAGTCTAAGCAGTCATTACTATTTTTAGGGGACTGATCTATGGGTTTAGCCAGCTGACTGCTGTCACTTGAGTACCAAGTCTCCCCATGTCTGAATTCCTGATTCACTTCACTTCAATTGTCTGATAGCGTTGGCTGACTGCTAAGTTTATACAGAGACAGAGAGACTCTGTATTTGAGCCAAAGCCCTGCGTTCTGAAGTGCACATGAAGTTGAGGAGGTCTTGCTTTTTATTGCATGTTTACAGCAGATGCAGGAAGGAAGACGACTATTATAATTATGGAATAGATTAGATTTCTTTGGCTATTCAAAAATAGCAGATATACAAGCTCATAGCGAGCTTGTAGATCTGCTATCTTTGAGGGGGGGAAATCGTGAAAATGTGTGCAAATCATTGAATATATATTTGAATATAGGAATATATGAACATTGAATATATATATATATATATATATATATATATATATATATATATATATATATATATATATATATATATATTCCAGGGGGGGGCGAGTTCCTGGAACAAAATATTTTGAGATGGGGGTCAAATATCATTCGGCCAAATATCATTCATTTTGGGTGGTCCTTGACATGGAAAAAAACACTGTTTGTGAACCACTGATATTATAGCAACATAAGTAAAAAAAGGAAAACACTGCTAGGAGTTAGGAAGACATTGCAGAATCCCCAGAAGCAAATTTGAGTAAAAAAAAAGCAGATTTGCAAGAATGCCATGCTATGAGCTTGTAGCTCTGCTATTTTTGAATAGCCCAAAGTATAAAATAATGGTTACGGCTAAAAAAAAATCTAAAATGACACCGATGCGTTCCCGGATTGAATGGGTTAAGTCAGTTGTGAATCTTTTTTTCCATTGAGCAGGTCTTTGACTCATTTGATCCACTTCCAGGTCATATATTGACAGATGCTTTAACAATGTTAACACATCCAGCTTGTCTGTGTGTAATAGAAAGCAGAAATGACCTCCTCGAGCCTCTCTGCTGTGGGTCCTCCTACCCCAGTCGCTGCACTCATTCCCAGAGAGGTTATCCAAATGAGAGAGGCCTTTTTGTGGCTCTTGTTATTGCTCCACCACTGGTCCCGTTTTAAATCAATTCAGCTCTTCGAAAAGAAAAGAAGAAAAAAACAACAACGCTTTGATCCTCGATATTATCAACTCCAGCTCTTATTGTGTTTCTAATTTCCTCGTTCCCCCAACATTTTGTTTTCATCCTGGTCCAGCTGTTGTTTTCCAGCGCCTCCCTGTACTATGTGTCAGAAGTTTTTCCTCTCCGTGCTTGAGCCTTGTAAAAATCCCTCTTTTCCTCTTTGTCAGAAGAAGTAATTTGCCCAAGCTCAACATGTCCGAGGCACATTACAACCGAGCCCAAACTGGTGTCCAGCTGCATTTCAGTTAGAGTGGCACGAGACCGTTTGATCCCCTTTGAACTTAAAGCTCTAAAACCCGAAATGCACACAAAGGCTGATGCCAAGTAAGGTTTACAGGCTAGACTACTTGTGCCTATAAAAGACAGATAGATAAGACAACATATTTCATTGACTGTCATCTGGTCCGCCTCTTTTCGATGCATCATTGGAGAATTTGGTATGACCGACCTGACCTGGAACTTGTCAAGACAATTTTGCGGTTTAATGATTCTCTGCCTTGAGAAGAAACCGCATCAACCTTTTGAAATTCCCAAAATGGGAAGAGTGTGTGTGTGGGATAATGGCATTTGGGCATTTAGCCTATTTTTTATACAGAAATCAATGTATTATCCTATGATTTGATCTCAGCTTGTCTTGGGAACGGATGCCCTACTTAGACGCTTGTGATTTATTTGGGCAACCAGCCACCCCAAGTGTGACAGCCAGCATCATGAACAACAGCTTGCACTTCATATGTACTGTAGGCTTGAATTGAAATAGCATCTTATATTTTTTAACATTATGTTGCACAGTTAATTCTGTATTACAATATATCACTATTTATAGATTTCATAATGAACTAGTCCATACCCGGGGACTTGGGACGGTGACCATAAATACAGATAATACTATGGATTCCATGGAAAACAATGCTAATAATAAACAGTTTAAATTTGAATCAACTAATAAATCTGCTTTGTCAGTCCCTGCATATGCCTATGGTCAATGCACATGTGCAATTTGTTTATTTAAAATATTTTTATCGCACTATTTTTGTAACCCATTTTTTTTACCCAGTACCAATTGCCTAAGCTGTAATCCTGGGCGCTACTCTCCCTCTGCCAGCCTGGGGAGAGCCCCGAACTGAGCTCATGCTTCCTTCAATGCATGAGGAGTGAGCAGGCCGCTTCTTATTACCTGACAGGAGGGAGTTTCCTCGGTAGGACGTAGCGCGTGGAAGGAACATGCTATTCCAACCAGTTCCTTTCCCCTCCATCAGGCGCTCAGGCTGACCAAGGGGAGGCATGTTTTTTGTGAGGGTACCTACCCTGGGGGATACGGGGAGAACATTCAAACTCCACACAGAAAGGCCCTTTCGCCAACCACACCTAGGGTATGGGCACTGATGACGCGGAGGTGAAAACACGCCCTCAACACCCACAGCGTCCCCGGCGGGAATCAAACCGAGGACCTTCTAGCTGTGAGGCGACAGAGCTACCGACTCACATGTGCTATTTTAGATAGATTGGTAAAAATGCATGAGAATGGACAGACTTCACAAATTGGGGACAAAATGTGAAAGTCATCTTAATCAGTCCTTGGCTTTGTCACTCATTGCATAATTATGCCAATTTGTGCGATTTCAGATAGTTTGGTCAACAGACTGAGGAGAATATTGCTTGTGAATGGATGACAGAATTGAATGACAGAGTTCACAAAATTCCAAATAAACAGCTTAAATTTGGGGAAAGTGAAAAATCTGCTTCATCAGTCTCTGCATATGGCAGTGCTCAATGCTCTGTCAGATCGATTGGTCAACCCACTGAGGAGAAAAATGCGTGAGAAAGTGGACTGAGAACAGAGTTTTCTTCATTATTCTAGGATGATCTAGAAAAATTATCAGGATTATCATTTTAGGTACAGACTGTACAGTCATGCAACCCTACTGTCAAGGAACGTATTAAGCAATGATTGTTTTACATGAGACAGATGTGAGTTCATAGCCTAACATAGCCTTGATTTGATTTATTTGATTTATTGATTTGCACAACTGGAATCGTATACATATACATAGTATACTACTTCTTTCCTAGGAAAGATGACAGAATATTGTTGTGCTAGTGAGGTAAGAAACCCTAGGACGGCTTATACGAAAACCTCACCGTTTACATTACTTAGGATTTATTAGTGTCTAAAAACAAACAAACAAATAAATAAATAAAGCGGATCAAAGTATAAGAAATTAGACAACAAAAAAAAGAAAAACATCAAAGAACATACTGAGCAGAAAGGACCATATATTTTTTTGAAATACCCATAACATGACAGTATTATGGAAGCGTACCATCTAATTACCCTCTCGGGTATTCCATTTATTTATTAATATTCTTTTGTAAGTAACTAGGGAGGATGTGGTGGCCACTAGGTGGAAATTCCACATGGAGACACCTTTACTATTTGATGGATAACTGTCCCTGGTGGTGTTATATGATGGGACATGTAGATGGATTGCTTGCCTGGTGGGATATGTACTATATGTTAGTAAGTACAGTATAGTACAGGTACAGAATGTTGATGTATGTTTGTCTAATAGATCTTTCTGTCCTCCAGGTTTCTGGCTCGCTCCTTGGTCAAGATGTCGGGCCACAATCCCCTGATGAGATTGGAGCAAAGGGCAGTCGAGGCGGACCAGATCATAGAGTACCTCAAACAACAGGTCCAGCTACTCAAGGAGAAAGCCAGTAAGATATTGCATCAATCACTGAAAATGCTCAAATACATTTTGTACACTTACTAGGCCAAATTTGGTTTGTTATACTGTGTCATCTGGCAAAAAGACCAAATGTGTTGCGGTGGAGTGGATGTTAAATGCCACAAATGGCTTTGGCTATGGTTTTCTGCTTAAAGAATTGGCTACATGGGAGTTAGATTAATAATTTTGAGACTGAATGACTCTTATTGATAGGAGACAAAAAAAAAGTCAATAAGAAATCTCCAGTAATCTCCATGGTACAAAAAGGCCATGGTACAAGGCCTTCATGCTTATCAAATCGTTGCCCAGAATTTCTTTGTGTTCATTGGAAATGACCTTGCCTTCTAAGAGACTGAGTAAGGTCTAACCATGCCAGACAAATGTGCCCCACATCACATAAATCTGCAAGAACCCTTTTTTATATTTTCATTGTTTTGGCCAATTACATAGATGTTTCCTGTATATAAACTATATCAGAGTATTATAGGTACAGTATCTGTGATATCCTTAAAAGATCCCTGTTGTATGATGCACATTTTCCTCCTTATGTGCTGGTACTGTGTGGAATGACCCTGACAGGATTGTTTTTGCCTCTAGGTGTCCAGGCCACTGTCAGAGAAGAGAAGAAGCTGATGGTGGAAAATGTCAAACTGAAGAAAGATATTGAGGAACTGAAATACCAGCTGCTTGAGAAAGAGAAGAGCAGGGGAGGTATAGTATGTTTTGCCTGGTTTTCCACTAAGGGCACAGCCTTTCTCACACACGCACACGCGCACGTGTCAGAAGCGTCAGCTTCCCGTTCTCTTCCATTCTATGGGAGAAAAGGGGTGGAGCTTCCCGTTGCGGCACATTGACAGGGTTGATGCATGTGGCTTTAAAGGCGTCTGAAGTTTGGAGTTCAACATCGGTGAACCTTTACCGGGTGTCAACCAATAGGAAATAAGCACCGTGGTTGACCCCACTTGGGAGGCATTTTGCTAGTAGTTTTCTGTCAGCGAACCAATCTCTCAATGTTAAGTCAAACAAATGACAGAAAACCGGCATTGCCCACAACCTGCAAGACATCATGGAAAATTGACGCCTCCTCGGCATGCATTGGCTACAACGCTTCTGACGCAGATGTGTGACTGTGCAGTGCATTAAAACTTCGTATGGAGATTTAATGCCTTTTTGCCTCAACAAAGATCTTGAAGATGTTGGCCCATAGGTCCAGTGTGTCCGACCAGGGAGTATTTGATGTCAGTCACAGCTCGTTATTGTATTGTTTGCTTTGCAAAATCTAGGATAATATCTTATGCGTTCTCGCCTGAGCCTATTGCAACCAGACATCTCTCATATAAGCAACCATAAAGCTCCAACAATGCCCATTAAAGTGATGAAGGACAGCATGTCTTCCTACTCGACTCTTGGCGATATTGTGCCTCTGCCATGCATTAACATACAAGGGCAATACTGCTCTGATCATTAACACGCATGTAATGCTTTCCAGGCAGAAGTTGTAAAGAAGGAAAAAAATCAAGGGATTAAAAGAAATAAGCAATTTAGGCCCTTTCCCAAAGCGCTCCTCAATATGTTAGTTTTGGAGGGCTCCAGGAATGTGCTCAAATACAGCTGGGCTTATGTTTCCACGTATCCAATTGTAATGTTTATTTTTGCCTTTCACTTCAATGCCTTTAAGGTGCCATAAAAAGCTTAATCAAAAGCACAGATAAGTGTGGAGCTATTTGAAGGATATTTCGGTGACTTTAACCGATTTGTAATTGAGATGAAAACGGCAAACTAATGAATACAAGATCATCAGGGCCTTGTGTAACGATGGCATGGAAAACATTGCATGGAGGAGACTTTCAAACTTCACTCACACACGTCGTCTCATACCAACAGCTTCTCATACCAACAGCATTTTAAAGGTCAGTGCCCTCATTGCACTGTTTTAAAGGTAAACCTTAAAAGTCCATAACCTCAGGCCCTACCATAGAATTAAGGTAATCAAGAGCATTATGGCTGGCAGTGGTACGCCTGCAAACCGATGTTTGTCAGACACAGCCGCTAGGTTTTGTAGGAATACAAACATCAGGCGCCTGAAAGGATGGGTTTTTTGGATTTATTTTCCCCCTCTTTTCAAAATTGATTGAGAACATTGTTCCCCACTTTATGGCTCCATTTCCTTGTTTCCATCTCAGCTTGGACACTGTGTCATTTTCCCATCAAAACTGTTTGCAGCAGTAGACCAGTCCTCCCATTGGGTGTATAAATAAAGCTCCCTCTGTATCATTTCACTGAATTATGCAGCACAAACCAACACTATGATGGAGGGAATGAGAGAATTATGAAGTAGCATTATGTATTTTGTTCACCATGTAAAATATCTCTTCCAGTGCAGCATTGCAAGGCAAACGTTCTCTCCTTCAGTTTCACACAGTGTATTTAGGAAACCACCAGGTTTCCACTGAGTTGCCAAGCTGCAACACAAAATATCAGTCAGTCAGCAGAGATAACGGGACAAGAAGATATAATAATAATAATATCCCGAGAGGGCATTCTTCTTTCCTGGTATTGTTGTAACAACAGTACCAGGAAAGAAGATGAAGATGATGCAATAGCTAGGAGGCACACACCCGATTACCCGCGACAGCAGAAGTACACATAATTGCAGTGAGGATCATCCTTGTGGTTTTTAAACAACGGTTACCAATGCATGTGCTCTCACTGAAATGTTTTCCTCAAAGTAGTACACTTACAAATGAATATAAAAAGAAACGGATAGGAGAAAACAACAAGGTTACACCGAGAGCTGACATGGCAATGAATAAAGCACTCGGATTGCTTAGAATTAACAGTGTAGTTGGAATGTGTCTTTGACCAGTCCGGTTGTAACTCACTATTGTGTAATAGTCAACAAACTGTTCTGCTATACGACTATCAGTATGTTATCTGAAATTTGTGTGCAGGTTAATGGTGTGATGGTATTTGGTTCCTGTGTACTTGCATTTAAATTGAATGTAGAGTGATATATGGATACATTGGATAGTATATATAGTATCTAAATCTAGCTAGGCAAAAAATGACGGCTATCCCTTTTGTCCTTCCTGCAGTGAGAGACGTGGCTATGCCCTCAGCAGAGGCCAGTGTTGAGTGTGTGTCTAAGACCACCGGTCCTCCTGAACCCTTGGCTCCCTCTGCCCCCTTGGCTGCTGCACCAACAGGCCCGCCTAAAGACGAGGGCAAGAAGAAGAAGCCAGAAAAAAAAGGTAATGGCAAAACTTGAGGGATTCATTATTGCAACAGTATATGGGAGCCTTTACACACTTATGTAGACCTTTTTGAAATGTGATGAATTTGAATCAGGCCAGCTAATTACAAAATAAAAGTACCTTAAAAATAATATCTTAACATGGGATCTGAAACTCGATACAAAGATTATTATTTTCCACAAAAATCAACAGGACAGTCATGATCAATAATGAGGAATATAAGATCTATCAAAAATAATGGAGAATTGGAGATGATTATTTTATAAACCACACAGCCATGCCTGTATCCTTCATTTTGTATGTGTCAGCAGAGGCGAAATAGAGAGACAACAGATTCAATAAAAGAGCCACTCACGTCCCACTGTAGAATGAGTTAGGTGACCAAATATTTGGTCTTTCCCTTTGGAACCTGAGATTTAGTTAAAGGTCCAGATTTTCCATCAATGTTTGGCCTGGATGCACTTCCCTGTGCTTTAAAAGCCAGCTGAGATTCATCTAACAGGTCCCTCCCTCTGAGGCTCCTAATACCTGCCGATAATGGATGAAGCACAGGACAGCTCTGCACTTTAGCAGTTCCAAGTTTACACTTTGGCTCTTGGTGGAAGCATGAAACCGCTTTTTCTAACCACTTGATTTGTTATGATATGTTAATGGGTATTTTGATTGTTTTTTAAGGTTGTGGACTGGTAATGATTTTAGGATTCTTTATTGATTTTGTGTTTTTCTATTGTGTTGATTTATTTGACGATTAAACTTGTTTTTAGTAAACTGGCTTAAAAGCTAGGGACTGCCTTTTAACATTTTCATTATGAAAAGCAACACAGCCAAACGCCTTCGTTTTAAATATGAATCAGTGTTGACTAATTAGCTGTCACAGCACAGCTATTGGGGATGATATTGCTTGGTGTTGTTTATGGGGGTATGACTCCAGCAGTCTAAAATGGAAAAGGTTTGTGACATGGACAACCCCATCGCATCTGAAGCACTCCGTAAATGCAGATGTCAAAAAGCTGTAAATTTCCCTAACAAGCTATTGATGAGTTGTTTTACTCTGTGCCAATGTCAGAGTTAACACAAGACACTAGTGTTGCTGTGTTTTTGCAAATACTCATCCCCTGTCTGTCTGCAGACCTCATGTGCAAAGTTGAGGCAAGCGCTGATGGTGTACAGGGTAGAGATCTTACAGTGGAAACAATGTTGAACAAAGGCAAAGGACTGGAATTCTATGTGGGACAGGAAAGATTAACCACATGAACTCTAGGGTACCCATTCTACATTATGAATGACTTCATGCACAAACCAATTCCATACAGTATTGAAAGGTACTTTGGCATCAAATGGTAT
This sequence comes from Gymnoscopelus braueri, assembly GCF_963280865.1. Taxonomy (NCBI): domain Eukaryota; kingdom Metazoa; phylum Chordata; class Actinopteri; order Myctophiformes; family Myctophidae; genus Gymnoscopelus; species Gymnoscopelus braueri. The sequence goes on from NC_137604.1 coordinate 39,260,334, forward strand.
GCATCTGCCATGTCTTTGGATTGCTTAAGCACTCACCTCCAAGCCAAAAAACTATTATTGGGTATTAGTGTTTAATCAAGGTCCCTTAGATCTCCAGAAAGTTGTGGTGAAAAAAAACATGTTAATATTATTATTGTTTTAATACCTACAGGGTACAAGACATGCCGCAGGTGGATATTAAAATTATTGTTGTTTTAAAACCTACAGGGTACAAGACATGCCGCAGGTGGATATTAATATTATTATTGTTTTAATACCTACAGGGTACAAGACATGCCGCATGTGGGCTATGTTTAAGTCTTCTGTGAGGACATGTAATTTTATGTCACACATCTGTCCAGCAGAGATTCCACACTCAGTACTTTAAAATGGATCCTCAACAAGTCCTCTGATAAAGATACCAAATTAGTATTCATGTTTTTGTTTACACCATGGCCGAAGTGTCTGTATCAGGCAGAGAGGAAGCTCCGCTGGATATGAAGCCAATAAGGAAGTGCTTTTCAGCACTGCAGTTCACATTAATGGCCTGGAAGGTGTCGCTATTTCCCCCCTGCTGGCTTTAGAAGAATTACCACGCCATTGATTATGGGGATTTGACCAGACTTTACACTTGATTTTATTACCATAGTAATCATTGTCATAAATACTTTATGCTTTCAGTCGCTAGTTTAAAGTCTTCTTTCAATTACCATGATATGTGTTTTTGTAAATTATGGTCCCATTAATTCTAAAATGTATGATCAAGTAGGGTAGGCTTCTACTGGCTCTACTGAGTGAAGACCATAGAGTGTATATAAGAACTAGAGAACAGACAGTCCCGCCCCCACCTATTCACTTCAATTAAGTTGCTCACCCAGCACATGAAGCACCCGGAAGTACGCTCTACTTCTTACACCAACGTTGGTGTCAATAGAGCAGACGCACTAGGGTTTCATACGATAGAAATGTGTTGTTGAACCACAAAACAATCATAATGAGACTGTTACTCTGTGTGCAAACTTGTCCACCAGAGGGTGCTGAAAACACCAAAACAAACTTGGACTGAAGTACACTACCACACACCCCAAATGGAAGGTGATGAGCCATGCAGGTCAACTTTACACACCTCTAGGGTTCCTAGAGGTGTCTACGGTTCCTAGGGGTTCCTAGAGGTGTCTAGGGTTCCTAGAGGTGTCTAGGGTTCCTTGTTTAATCAATGCGTGCATGTGTGTCTGCGCGTCTGTAGTTTACCTATCTTGAGAACTGTCCAACCGATCGCAGAGGACCAGAGGGAGCGTGGTGCCCCGGTTATCCAGAACAGCCGATCCGACTGATATGCCCATATAGAGGCATATTATGAAGTTCCGGTTGTCCATAAGTATCTCTATTTATGGGCCTAAAAGGGGTGAGGACATACAGATACAGAGATCTCCCGGGTTGCGGGGTGGGTTGAGCCCCGCGGGTCGTACCTATAATTCTGTAAAATCATGAAGGTTCGAAAATAATCTTCAAGTATACACCCCAAGTGTATTCAAACTGTTTTATTGTTATTATTCTTATTCTTATTAGGAATAAAGACAAAACAAGAGCATGTGATTTATTTTTTATTTTTTTAATTGCGTCAGAGCGGCTGACCCGCTCACCCACAGCCCACATAATTGCCTCTGAAATCCTGACTCGACCACCCGCGCCGCGGGTTGACCCGCGGGACCCGCGGGTTACGGGTCGGCCCGCTCATCACTAGTAGCCACACAAACGCGTCATATAGCACCGTTGTAGAAGATAGAAGATCGGCTCTGGTCAATTTAACTGAGATAAATATCAGTTAACTTCAATCTGAAATGAGCTTTTCTTTTTCCTGCCAGGAGGTGAGAAACAGGAGAAGAAACAGGCAGCTCCTCAAGAGGAGGCCATTGTGGATGTGTCACGTCTGGACATGCGTGTTGGACGCATCATCGAGGCCCAGAAGCACCCAGACGCCGACTCGCTTTACGTGGAGCAAGTGGACGTAGGAGAGGCTGCCCCCAGAACGGTTGTCAGTGGGCTGGTGAAACACATACCTCTGGACCAGGTACGAACACAACAAGTTATATAATCATCAGGGTTGATCAGTGGTTTTGGTAATGCTGGAGTAGCATTACTGCTGAGGTTTGAGTGTTGGCTTCTTTTGGTTGTACCAGAAGTAGTGGTAGTCGATATAGAATTGTAGGTTCACCTACTGGTAGACTATTCTGGAACAGCCAGTCACCAGGGGAACAGAGGAGTGTAGCGGGTCAAATGCTGACTGTAGATTAGACTGTAATCAGCCTCGGCTCTCGACTTGTTCCACCAGAGACTACATTTCAGAGCTGTTTTCACAAGCATCGATGTGTACCTTTGTGGCTCAATGGATGTATTAGTGTGAAATCACTTAGTGCTTAAAGAGACTGTGCTGATGAGCTTTGTTTGTAACGACACACTTTATTATGGCTGATTCAATGTGATTTATTCCTGTACATAATAGATACGTTTTCAGTTTTGCCGTCAGAGGGATTTATGACCCCCCCCCCCCCCCCATGCAAACCAATTTGTACATAGGATTTTTCACCTCTAGAAACGGCATCAGTTCCTTTCATGGTCAGAAGTAATCCTGGATTTGACTCTCTGAGTTTACATTAACATTCCTGGGAACCTTTATTCATTATAACTTTATGTAGACGAATATATACAGTATGCTGTAAATGAAAGCATATGGTTGCTGGAGTCATGTATACCCAAACACTGTCTAACTCTGCCAAAGGAAACTAGAATATCAAAGACAAATTAATTGGAAGTGACAGGCTTCTTCTCCTTTCCTTTTTTTGGTGTTCTTTTTTCTTTCATTTTTTTTTTACAAAGACATATCAGACATTATGCTATTAAATAGGTTGATTGTTTGGATTTGATTTGAGTGTAATTAATTTGTCTCGTACTGCAGTTTGCAAGGCCAAGTATTCTCATTAACATGCTCTTCGTGAAGCTTCTGTTTGCTTTTATTTGGCTCTGCTGGTCCATTCAACAGAGAGCCAATAAAAACAATTAATTTGACTTTCTTGTTTAAAATATTTTGAGGTTGTAGTGGTTTGATAGACTGTCCTGTTTAATATGCCTCAGGTTCAGTCTCTACAAATGCTAACCTTTCCATTAAAAAGCCCTGGGTCTTGTTAACACTGTCCCTGAATAAGACACTGAACCCCTACCGGCTCATTGTCTGTATGTAAATATGCTTTAAATGTAAACTTTAGCTTCCAAATGCTATTTCTTGATACCAGAAATACTGTAACTACCTAACAGGGCTGCACAGTTGCTAAAAAAAAAGAAAATCTCTGAACACATGTGCTGCAATTTATATTGCCTATTGTAATCTTTTATGCAACGTCTACAGCCCTACCACTAAGATAAAAGCTTGTGTTTCAATGGGAACATATGACCTGTAAATCGATGACAAGACATTTAAGCCATCCACTGGCTAGCCGCAACTGCCAAGGGAGGAAAAATGAAAACTACCACCAAAACCCTGTCAAAGCAGCTCGTCTTTATCCAAAAAGGATTTTCCAAAAAAATGCTTCTCAAAGAAAGGTATGATTAGATTGTCTGAGCATATGCCATGTATTGTACCATCGTATTACATTTTGTGTTCCTGTTTGATGGGAAAGGCCTCTAGACTTGGCTTTGTGTGTGTAAACCACAAAGGTCCAGAGGCTTAGCAAGCCAGTGTTTTCCTGTTTACTCCCCGTTAGTTTATGAAATGAGGCACACAAAACCATGTGTCGCCAGACCCAGTCATTTCAAACGACTAGACTGACATGTTAACATTGTGTACTGTAGATGGGATTAGGAGAACGTAAATATAGTAGTCCAGGTCACACCAGCTGAAAGGTCATTTCATAATGTTTTGTTAGAAGGTTAACACTTTATAATGGCCCTTATTCCATTGTATTAATAATACTCATTAACTATTTGATGTGAATCTCCCTAAATTAGTATAATGTATAGTAAGTTGAAACGGCACAATGTAATCACAACATGTAATTTAACGCGTATATAGATTATATTTGTATACTCTGTACTTGTACTGCAATTATAATACTATATACAGTATAAGACTATTCATGTTGAGACTATTCCAAAGTAACGTCAACTCCATCCCTGTGGGTCACAATTCACACACTGTCAGCTAAATGCTGTGACTTAAGTTGTGCACTAGTATGTCGAAGGTAAATGCCACCACGGTAGATGTCCCTGCTTTCTGTATAAGAAAACTGGCTCAGCCAAAGCAAAGATGAAGATTTGCTGCTTGTCATACTGTATGTAAACACTTCAGGATGCCATTTCATTAGTGTTAACTCTGTTTCTCCTTCTCCCTTCAGATGCAGAACCGTATGGCAGTGTTGATGTGTAACTTGAAGCCGGCCAAGATGAGAGGCGTGGTGTCCCAGGCCATGGTCATGTGTGCCAGCTCCCCTGACAAAGTGGAGATCCTGGACCCCCCTAGTGGAGCGGTGCCTGGGGATAGGGTCACGTTCCAGGGCTTCCCAGGTACTCCCATCTTTCTCTTAACAGTAGCACTTCGTTCTGATAACTATCAAAGTGACCTTTATGGTTCAATCTCAGTAACGGACATGTAAAAATTACTCTTACAGTGAGTGACTAGGTACAGTATAAGTGGTTAGCGCCTACACCTAGGTCATTAAAACTTGACACCTTTATGTTACTCGTAAGAGACAAATCTATCTAACTACAATTTTGGCATTTAGCAGACGCTCATATCCAGAGCAAACTACCAGTGTATACGACTTCTAGAGAAACACTTTGTGCCCATGCATTGGTAACTCTAAACTTTGTGTGTATAAAAGCCACAATTCACTCTGGTTATTGATATTTATGCACTGCCAGCTATTCCATCGTCATCGTTCCTTTCATCACAGTAAATAACATCTCGAACATTCCTACCATGCACTTTGTAAATCTGTCATTTCTGATAGTTTTTGATAAATTCCTAAAGTTGAAATGGGGTATTTTTTGTGAAAGTCAGCTAGTCATCCCATCAACCTGGTATCCATACTACAGTGTGACACCCCGTGGGGCTTTTTGTGTCATCCTTTTAGCATAACATTTGACTCTACTACATGTACTGTTATCAAACGTATTAATACTAAAGTATTCAATCAATAAAAAAAACTAAGAGAGCAAAACATACTGTGCCTCAGTGGTGAGGGAAATTAAAGGGTACCATTGAATTGTCTTCTTGCCAAAAAACACATTAGAAGTCTGCTTTCATCCCTTTGAAATCACCAGTCCCAAAGCTTTCCCAGGACCCCACTCAGTACTCCTATTATAGACCTCCCTGGCTCTATTTAGTGTACAGCTAAATGGTCTGTGACTGTTAATTGGCAACCTAATCAGCACCTCACTAGCAGGGAATGCAACCTGCTCGTTTCTCACGGTCTACACAGGGAAATCCAGTGTTAATATACGGTAATCCTGAAAGTGTAAAAGAAAAAAAAGGAAGTGAAATTTTACAGTTTCAGAGTTCAAATTAACGCTGTCTCTCTTCTGTCTCACTGTAGAGACAGGAGAGAGTTGGGGTAAACAGTGCCTCTAATTGTCTCGTTCTGTGCAAATTTGAGAGAAACCAGATGCACACTGGTCATTGTAAATCAAGAATTAAGAACTTGCTAAGCAGAAGAGATGTATTTGCCTTTGTGACATGCATACTGTAGGTGCATCATATCACCACCACCACCACAGTAAAGTCACAACAAGATCACCCATGATGAATAAATGAGAATCATCCTCTTTCTACTCAAATATCTTATTCTTTTTAGCAGCTGTTTAAAAAAATATTTTTTCATCGTTCTCCCCACTTTAATCATTATGCCAATTCCCTGCGTGTTTTATTGTCCCTGACGCTGCCAACCCCTTAATTTTGGTCTTGGGTACGGTGTGGAGAACCACGTCTCCTCCGATACACATGGCGTTGACAGCTGCTTCTTTTCACCTGACAGTGAGGACTTTCACTGGGAGGGTGTAACGCATGCAGAGGAACACCCTAAACTTCTCAATTCTGCTCCCTGCTGAACAAGCCAACCCCCACCCACAAATATGGCTAATTGTGTTCATTGGTGTGCCTGGCCAAGCCGGAGGCACCGCAGAGTAGTCAAACCCCAGCCTCCATGGTGGTGGGCAGGAACATGCAGCTAGCAGACGCCTTTCTCTCAAATATCTTCACGTCATTTAATCTAATGAAAGCGTAGCCTGAAAACAGTTAAAAGAAAAACCATCACTAATTTGTACAGGGGGAAACACGTTGTCAATGCTATTGATTTACTCATCCCCAAAACCCATAAAAACATGTCCGGGTTTGGAAGAGCCAATATGTTTTTGATGGAAGTGGCTGCACAGAGAGAAGAAGTGGACATAAATATAAGAGTCATGTATTCATTTAAAGAGAGCAATAACTTGAACAGGGAGTTCCCCTTAAAAAAAAAAAAAAAAGAAGAAGAGAGGAATCATATGATGAGGGAGGGTCTGTGGTGCGAGCACCCAGGGCACTGCTGCGTCAGCCTAGGCTTTCATCTACGCCGTACTCCCTGTCTCATCCCCATACGAAAGCTGTTTGCTTTATGAGGGATCCCCATGGCCAAAACCATTGTTTTACAACTGCTGCCTCAACTGAGAGGCACACTCGAGTGAGACTTTCTGGAAAACACGAGGACAGAGAGCAGAGGTCTGGAAGTCTAAAGAGACTTAATGGATAGGTGGCAGCGTGCCGAGCTGCAGAGGCTCTTGTCGGTACAAACTGTGGTCATTCAAAAGGCTGGTGGTGATGGCGAGTGCTTCCCCAAAAAATTGTTTACAGCGAGGGATGAAACAGATTTCTGTCTCTCTCTCCCTGTCTCGCTCTCAACAAGTCCTGTTTCTTTTTAACAGTTTCTCTACTTATTTCATTATCTCTCTCTACCTGCCTCTGCATTATGAACAGAGGCACTATCTGCACTCTCCCTCTTCACATCCCTCTTTCTCTCAATAAAAAGTTCCATCTATTTTATTTTATTTTTATTTTTTTTGTTTGGCCTCCCATAGTGTAGCATCCCATTGTATCAATTCAGGTGAAACCAGTTTAATTAATGATATACTGTAAATGAGAGGGGAGGTCCAAAATGGACTTCTAAACTAGATATTCTAGTGTTTTAAGTAATATTTACTTCATGAATCCAATACAGTGCAATTTTAATTATTTCACCCTTAAATGAATACTAAAAGGACCATATGTTTTTTCATGTCTTGCTCACTGTCTAGAAGTCATTTATACCGTATCAGTGTTTCCCCTAGGTTGAAGTTGTAGCAGTGGTGGCAAATATTTATATTGGAAAACAAAAATAAGAAGGAGAAGTCAGGTGCCTTTGAGATTGACAGATGTCGCAGAGTCAGTGTGGCCCTGTGGACCACCGCCGGGCAAAACACTCAAAGTGTCCCTAAGCAATACACTTGACCCCTAACTGCTCCCAATGAGTAGGTTGTCTTGCATGGTGTACTCTGCTGTCAGTGTGTGAATGGGTGAATGTAATGCACATAGTAAAATGCTTTGGAGAAAGGCGCTATACACTGTAAATGCACCATTTACCATTATTGTTTATTTACTCACACACTGCCAGCCGACTAGCCCCAGTATGGCCTCTTAAACTGAACGGCGTGACCAAGTCTCCCGTCAAAACTTTCTGCATGCTTCTGATCAAAAGTAATTGATGCCACCCTGCACTCGTAACTTGGGAGGAAGCACTGGTAAATGAAACACATTTGTATTTTTTCACACTGTTTCCCAAAATTGCTGTCGGACAGAAGGAAAAATAGAACACGCAACAGAAGCCGGCCAACTCCAAGTTATGAATTTGCCCAAATGCCAAACGACATCAAAACAAAGCCATCAAGAAATTATGAGGACCTCCCCTTAGCCATATTTGGTGGATGGCATGTTTTGAATTAGAAATGTTTTGTTTATGTGTTTCAAATGAAAGCTGAGAAGAGCTAAACAAAAGTCTAACTTTAAAGAAAAGCTTCATTTTATTTTAAGTTGTACTTAGAAATGGTTATTTCATAAAAATGACACAACCTGAGCATAATATATATGGATTTGTAGTTTTTGTTTCAACATTATTCAAAATAATAATAATTTAAGAGTAGCCAATCATTTTTACCCCCTTTTTCTCCCCAATTTAGTCGATATGCCAATTAATTCCTCCCCACACACATTTCTGTGTTGTCACTGCTGTTGCATCCTACTGGCTCACCTGCCAGTGAGGAGCCCCCACCGGGAGGACTCCTCCTCCTGCCCAACACTCAGCCCCAGCCTGTAGGAGTACTTGCAATGACCAATATCACCCTCCCCAGAACACGGGTCAATTGTGTTCGCATAGACGCCTGACAAAGCCGGATGCACCACGGTGGATTTGAACCCTCAACCTCCGTGGTGGTGGGCAGGGACCACTGCGCCACCCGAGCGCTAATGTTATTACATTTCATTTAAAATTCCCACTGCAGTTGAGAAAAATCTAATGGTTGACAAAGAGATGTGCCACCGCTATAATGCAAGGTTCCGTTGTGACTCCCCCAGTATGGTGGCATGTCAATAGAGAGAAGAGAAGATTCTTATTGATCAAATGTCCTTTTGTCCTCTTCATCCAGGTGAACCAGACAAAGAGCTCAACCCCAAGAAAAAGGTGTGGGAGCAGGTGCAGCCAGACTTGCGTACAGATGCACAGTGTGTTGCCACCTACAAAGGTGCTGCCTTTGAGATCGCCGGCAAAGGAGTGTGCAAAGCACAAACCATGAGCAATAGTGGAATTAAATGAAACGAGACTTGAGAGCCATCGTGTTATCAATCTTCCTCAATTGTGTTGGCTGAGGAAGAGAATGATGCCTAGAAGGAAATGCTGTGAAAATGATCATTAAAGGAGTTTGAAAGTTATCCATGGCCTCTAAATGAATTATTAAACATTAAGTGTTATATACTGTAAATACTTTACGTACAGTATACTTTATTTGTCCAGATTAAATGTAAGAAAAAGTAGAGCCTATTTTGTTTTAAAGCCTGGAAAAAGCAAATGAAAAACTAAGCAAGCAGGCAGAATTATGGAACAACAAAATGTATAAATGACAAGAGAAGTGAAGCACATTTTGAAAACAAAATTTTGATCCAGAAAAACTAAATTACACTGCAGAAAATCATGTGTATGTGTGTGAGAGTGAGAGCAGAAGAATGCATACATATGTGATGAGATTATAGAGATGACATTTCTTGAGCTTGACCACAAAGGTATACATTGTCTGTGAGACGCTCCATGACGTGAAAACATGCTGAATACTCGAGTTGTTTGTGCTTAAACCTCTCTGCGTTGTCTCATCCTGTGACGCATTATCTTGATTGTGCTTTGATATTTGAGTTTGGGACTCCAAATGACATATTGGTCCCTGAGTGAGCATCATTTGGACTCACTTCAGCTCAGCTTGCTTGGCCGTTTTAATGAGCAGGAGATGAAACACGGATACTACAAAGCCCAGAGCGAACGGATTGAGTTCTCAAACACTCATCCGATGCTTTCAAATGGCACTGAGCCCCCAGCACTCCAGACTCGGTCATTATTTCAGTCTGTGTAGCCAATTTCGTTTGCGTTGTTTTATCTTTCCCTTGAAAAAAATAAAAAATAACTCCATCCCCACACTCCTTCGGTTTTACCCAGAGAAAATAGACTCGCCTTTTTACCCAAATCAGATTGATTTATGCTGTCTCTGCTGTCTCATGCGTCAACAGTAATTAAGGCCATGTACATTGCAGAACATTTGTCAGAGGTTAAAGCAGAGCAGTGACAGAAAAGGGGAACATTTTCCACTACAGTGCTTCATGCTGCAACTTTCTGCTTTGTATTGTGTATTGTTTTATAATCAACTAATTTGGTAGTTACAATAAACCACACATCTATATCTCCTGTTTCAGCATGCCCTTGTGCTACAGTAGAATGTCCTGCGCACTTTTTTTGCAGGTTTATTTAACAGATCTGATAAAATATGTTGTTTTTTGTGGCTGCCAAACAATTACAATATCAAACGATACAAAAACTATTGTCCGCTGGCAGAGCTCAGCTGTCTCCCCCACATTTACCAGTCCTAAAGCCTATTTTGTGGTGTGGTGACAAAGAAATATTACTGTTTGAGTCAAAGAGGGCTGCAGACTATACATTCCCTTTTGAAATGTCAGCTGCATGCAATGGAACGACATTTCAGAGTTTACAGTCTGCTTAGCCTTAGACTTTGTGTTGACTTGATAAAGGCTGTAATATTTAACCTTTTATTTACCCAGGATAAATGACTGCAAAGACGCTCTTACAGCAAACCTTGACTCACACCCATACAATTATACTCATTTAAACAGGCGCTGCCTAGCGCAACCACAGTCTGCTGTTGGCCACTGAGCAGCTCCACTGGTGTAATTGGGGGTAATGTCTGATTTACACTTAGTTACGTGCTGTGTTGCGCACCGAAAATAGATCTACAAGTTCACAACGCATCAGGCTTGTACTGTAGATCGGCAGTTTTTTGGTGTGTGACAACAGTGTACAACTAAGTATAAATCACCCATAAAATGAGTGGTGCTTAGATGGTGGATGTAGAGGAAAGGGAGAGTTTTTCACATTCCCTTTGACTGCTGAGATTTTCTGGCTCATGTAGTTGTTTCAGTCACAAGCCTATTTCTCATACCTCTGTCTCAAACCTTAACCCATTCAGTCTGGGAACCATCTCTGTCATTTTAAAAAATAGCAAATCTACAAGCTCATAGAGCAGAACAGAGTGCTGCGCTATGAGCTTGTAGATCCTCTATTTTTGAAAGATCTTGAACATTTGTGCAAATCTTTGAATACATAACATTTGTTACTCAAATCTTTGCTTCTGGAGGTCCCTGGAACCATATATTTTAGGCGCTTTTGGATAAAGGCGCTATATAAATGCACCATTTACCATTTTGTATAGAAAACTGACCTATGATCTGACTTTGGCTTGGAGGATTCTTGTGTACCACAAGTTTATTAAGATGTCTGAGACCCATGCTGCATTAGACTATAAGTACACACATTAGTTAGTTTACTTAAATAAGTATAACCACAGTGATAATATCCAATGATAAAGTAAAGTAAACAAAAATAAATACATTAAAATACATTAGCTTCTACCTTGTTGAGTGCAAGTGAATCGGTTTGGTAAGTTGGCAAACGCCCAGTTATGTAACCTGATATGCAGTGTTCCAACACGTCATTGCAACCATAAAACAGTAATACAGTTACGAAAACAAAACGGTTTAAACTATTTTGTCCAGGTGAAATGAAAAGGTGCAGGGAGCCTATTGTATAAATAGATCTCGCCTCAAGACAAACAAAAGACGGGAACAAGATCATGATGACCCAGAGGCACAACTGAATTGTGCAACTGAATCTAAACGACAACAGAGCTTGAGTCCGTGGAAAGAAGTAGAACAACACAATGTGAAATTACAAACCACGTTTGTCACAAGCAGTTATCCAGATGGAGATTTGTTTCGTCTGATAGAGCACCATGCACTGAGTGAATATCAGAAGCAGGTGAAAGGGTTGTATGGTTTTGTAGGCTATGCTGTAAGATAGGGCGGCCATATCTGAGAGTTTGTGAACCCGTCTGGGGAGCCAGAGGCCCTGTTTGTCCCAGGTTCGATTCCAGGCCAGACCAGCCGTCTGGGGAGCCAGAGGCCCTGTTTGTCCCAGGTTCGATTCCAGGCCAGACCAGCAATGTGTTGATGTGTGTCCCTGAGCAAGACTCTTAAGCCCTAATTGCTCCCCGAGCTCCGTGGAATGGCTGCTCACTGCTCCTAGTTGTTATAGGATGGGTAAATGCAGAGGACAAATTTCACGTACTGTATGTGCAAATATACAGTGACAAAAAAAAAACTGCCCAAGGAGTGGGGACTATTCTACTATTCTATTCTAAGACACAAATAAAAAACTGTTTATGGAAAATGGATCATTGTACAGTAGAAAGTAAAATCAGTTGGAACTTTGTTTCAACCTTTGGGCAGAATTGTTTTGTTGTTTATGTGATTTCAATAAGAATGCTGATGCATGTATATGTTACAGGGAAATTGGAAAACCAGTGAAATTGAAAAAGGAGCGCTCATTTTCACCCCCCCCCCTCGCTTCCCCCTTTGTTATCGATTCACTTTGATTGCGACTGGTGACGTTAATCTGTCTATTTAATCAACACACCTGTTACTAGGCAATTCTGTAGAACCAACACTAGAGGGCAATGCAAGCCACACTGGAGCCCCCCCACACACACACACACGCAAGCATGCACACTAATTAGAGAGTGTCGTGGATAGTAACCCATGAAAAGATGTATTCTCCCCCTATCGGTTTACAACTCGGACGGCGCTGAGTTGACTAGTAGACCATCGGCCGGTCGGTGCGGGCACTCGCGCCTGGAGGCACTCGGGTGCGCCTCCTCGGCCTCAAGGTCTGCTGAGTCGGCGCACCTCCGTCATGGACAATAACTATTATCACCGTCTCGCGAGTTAAAATACAGCGTTACTCTGCTCAGTTTGGCTAACCGCTTCATTATCCAACCTGTCATAGAATATTTCTCTCAAATTATCCATTTTATTTTCAGCGCTCCTCCGCCTCGCATCAAAGCCCCGCCTTGCGCCGAAGCCCCGCGCCTAAAACGAGCATACTTTTCCAATTTCCCAACGAATGGCAATTTCCCTGTAACATATATATACATTAAATGATATTTAGTTGATAATACAAACAAAGATAAATTAATGCAGCTCTGTGAATGTAATCTCAATTATCATCGTTTTATCTTAAATTATGTGTCTGCCTCTAGTGAGGAACTGACATGCATACATAAACGACTGTAACCTACAATCCAACCTGTAGCGTAGGGTATCGAATGCATAAAGAAAAGGAAGATTCAGGGTTACACTCGCACTTCTGAGCATGAGAGGTCAGTGTTGTCCCAATAGTTGAAGTTAACAGCCACTGGGAATTTTCTAGGGCGAACAACTTGGGTCAACAAATTATGCATCATTTTCGAAAATAGGGTTTGGGTAAAATTTGTAAAAAACAACACATTTATCAAGTTGACAGGGCTGTACACATCCAAAAGGTCTTGAAGTAATCAAGAAACATATGAAGTCTTGACTCACATCAAATCAAACCATGCAATATTGAAATGCAAATCATTCTGTCCAGCATGAATCATCACGTTTGTCCCAGAAAATTCATATTCCGTCTGAAAAGTCCTGTCATATTTTGGCTTCCACGCTTTGCCTTGGTCCAGGCAAATTGTACACTTGGCTTCAGAAATGAGAAAATGTATTCCTCATGGCCTTACTGTTTCAGGATGTTCTGGCTTTTGGTCACTATTTGTATAGCCCATAATATTGTTATGGACATCTCTGAGAGGCGAGTTGACACAAAAATAACTCTCGGAAAGGAAAACCGTTGAGGTTGCCTGATACACATACTGTAGCTACAGTACAACTGTGAGCAACACAGCTTGGCTTCAGATGGCTGAGTCAGATAAGACAACGTATTCATTCCATCACTGCAAGAGGGTTTTTCCAGGTTTTTCCCCCAAAAACATTATCTCACATTCTCCTCGCCCTTCCCCAAACGCAGTCATGGTGTCAACGTTCTGTAATTGTCATCATCATTAATAAAGAACCACCTTCATCAGGACCTGCTTCGAATATTTTGGAGTTCTCCCTGCTCATGTCACACGAGGACATCACCTTGGAAGATGAGGAGAAAGGGAGGATTTCTAATTCTCCACAGCAGGTCCTATAGATTTATTCTTTATCTTGGGGCCTGAAAACTCTAGTTACGAATGTAACCCCGGTTGTTTGAATAATACGAGCGAGACGTCTCGCCTATGCTCTTACCATAGGCGAGACATTGAGCGAGTATTATGAATAAATAACCAAACCAGGCATCCAAAAAATGTTTGAAGCAGTGGTTGAATGAATGCATTTGAGCATGACAAGTGCAAAGGACTTTTTAATCTGCGGTTAATCACAGAGCGTGTGTGTGCGGTGGGCGAAGCATCTAATCATGAAACCAACAATCATGTCCCCAATTACTGCCTGACGCGACCACATCAAGGCGCGAAAGGCATAGTCTAGAGTCAATACAAGAACTGATCCTGGTTCTAAGTAAGTAGAGACTTCAAACAACGGCATGCAGATGAGTCTCAAACTCGTGGCTGGAAGGTTGCCGGTTGAAATGTCTGGGAAAAACTTGATGGGAAAAGTGGAGGAGCAACTCTCTCCCCTCCCACACCAGCTACCATCACAGTGGCCTTGAGGGAGGCCCTTGACACGTGGCGTTTAAGTGGTCAGCGGTATAATACAATAGCTGTGGACTTCCAGGTGGTGCCCAGAGGCAAAATGCCTGCCACCACCACAGAGACTTGGGGTTTGAATCCTCTGTGGTGCATCTGGCTTGGCGGAACACAATAGACCTTGTTCATTGGTGTGAAGCCTGGGTGCACTTACACTAGCATCTCTTACAGGTTGGTCAGGGTGCCTGTTCGGCCAAGTGTGGAACTGGGAGGAATACCATGTTCTACACCAGTGGTTCTCAACCTCTTCAGGCCGTGACCCCCCAAAATAATCTTATTTGAACTGGGGACCCCCCAAAATAATCATATTTGAACTGGGGACCCCCCACCCAGACAAGCACTTGGAATTGTAGGAATTGAGGCATTATATTTAGATTGACTAGATTCCATAGATAAATATTGTGAAAATAGCCGATCTACAAGCTCACAACATGTTGTATCGTTGGGGGACGTTTATAGTTTGTTGATTACTTTTGATGCAGTAATGGTCTTTTTTTGTTATTGGGTATTAAAAGTCCTTAAATTGTCACTTTACTGTCATCATACTGGTCCCGACCCACAGGTTGAGAACCACTAGTCTAACCCTCCCACATGACCAACTATAGGGGTTGGCAGTGATGGGGACTGGGAAAAAATAATATTTATGTTTTAATTATGAGACAATGGTTGTGCTGGAAAACTTCCAGGTGTAAATATGTATAAGTCTTGTAAAAGTGGATGTTACTGTGAAAGAAAGGCTCTCTCACCTTTGGATCATCTGCTATTTCTTACCCTTAAACCACTTTCCTGCTGTCTGTCTATCCTATCCTTATCCTATCCTGTCATGCACTCTTTAGTAGGAACTGCCCTGGTGTTTCTTTGTGTTTTAATCTCTTTCTTCATCTTTCGCTTTATATCTCCTCATAAATACATCAAAGCAGGTCATCATTGAAAACATGTTAGCACTGACTTACTTGGAAAAACGTATGGAGTTTTAAATGTGCAACTCTAAGCTCTTGATTACCACGCGTTTGTCTATTTCATATTATTTACTTTATCCTCTTTGTGGAAAAGCAGGCATCATTTTGTGTAGAATTCCAGAATGCAAGAAAACACGGCTTTGGTGTTTGCCTAATAACTCCCTTTCAAAGTCGTACAAAGACCAACAAACGATGGAAATAATTTGTTTAAAGTTTTTCATTCGGTCTATGGAATGTAACACTGAACCAGCTCATTAATAACGGTTCTGGAGTATAGATTCAAAGGGATTCCATGTACAAACAAATGCATTTCAAAGCAGACTTGATGTACTTTCCCAACCAGAGAAGACAGACACAACTCTCAACATATGGAATGGCTTCAAGATCCTGTCACTCCTCATTTTCGGTCAAGTTCGGACGTGATATTTTATTTCTAGAACCGAACTTCCCATCAGCACTTCATTAGCCTACAGAATATTGTTAGAAAGACCACCGTGTAACTAAAAGGTCAGAGATCATGGCTGTTCAAGAACCTTTAACATCCCATAAGGAAAACTGTATGGCTGACATGGTTAACAGTAAAAACACCACAAATCTTCACAGCATTAAGCCTACAATAACATACTGAGATACGAGACAGGGCAATCGATATTGATTCAGAGCATTATTTGCAAAGACATGTTTTTTGGCTCTGCATCTAAACTGTTCTTCCGAGGAAGGGACTTTTTTGCTAACACTGTCTATGAAGCCCATGTATCAAAACATGCCTATAATGCATTATAATCCGCTTATAACACTGTATAATTATAGTTATAAGCACACATAAATGTTCTTACTACTTTATAAGAATAATCATGAGTCACATTATGAAGCATTTTATATTCAAGACTTATAAGGTCAAGGATCATAATACTTGCCTACATACATAATTATACATACTTGCTGGACAGTGGACACTGGGGTATAATGCATTATAATCACTGTTATATTGCATTATAGTGTGATTATAAGTCACTAAGTTCTCATTGGGTGCTTTGCGTTCCTTTTCTATTCCTTCCTATTTGCACGTTGTGCAAAAATAGCAGATCTACAAGCTTATGTGCTTGCTATTCTCGATAAAAGGATTTGGGGTAGAGGGAAGAAAGGAGTGGACCAATTACCCCTGGGGAACTCCGGTCAACAAAGTATGGTTTGATTGTAAATACATTTAATAAAAAAGTTAATGACATTCAACGTGGTGTAGAGACAAATGTTTTGTGTTCTTGCATAGATTTGATGATTTTATTGATACATTTTTTCTTTAAAAAAAAACAATGACCACTTAGAGTAACTTATAATCACACTATAATGCACATTATAACAGTGATTATAATGCGTTATACAATTATTATAATATATAATAAGTATTTTCAACTATGAGAAAGTGCTTTGAGTGACCATGCAGGAATAAAGAAGTATCATGATACTTGTCCTTAAAAGTCATTATGAATTGCTTATAATGTGTTTTATTGTTCTAAACAAGCATTGTGAGTACTACTTACTGTACAAGTGCTTATAACTGTAATTATACAGTAGATTATTATTATTATTATTATTATTATTATTATAATACATTTATACTTGACAGAATTTATTATAAAATGCTTTATTGTGTTATAGTTATAACACACCATGATGAGTATGATTGCTTATAATAATTATACAGTGTTTTAATAAGATTATTAAGTATATTTATAATGCATTATAGACATGGGCTTCATAGAAAGTGTTACCAATTTTTTTTCTTCGATCACTTACGTTGATGAGTCATACAGAAGTCTTGATCAAATAAGGAGTATTGCACAATACCCTGACAGCTTACACAACTATTATGTAATGGAAAAATCATCATATGAGAACGATCATAAATTGTTTATCCATTACACAGGGGGAGAGAAAAAATCACACACAATTATGAAACTAAATTAATCAACATTATTGTTATCAATACTGGAAGGAGAGGGACAGAAACGTGTTTTGGAGCTGGAAAATATTGTATACAGTTTTTTTGGTGGGGGCTCCATGGACGTATTTTGGCCGCAGTTGAAAGAGCAGCTCTCACATTCTCCACTGTGTGTGGTTTCATGCGTCGCCAGAGTTCACAGTGAACACAGATTACCCAAAGGCCCACTCTTCTCTACTGGAAGAAATCTATTAGCCATGTTATGACCCTGCAGGGGCTTGTAAAAGCACTGGTTACCAGCAGCAAACATTTCTGTATTTTCTCTCAGAAAGCTGGCTATTTTTGGTGGTAGTCTTTAATGAGCCAAGCCAAATTGCCCTTGTAACATTAAATTTATAGGAAACAGTTAATAGCGGTTTGTGTCCCGTTTTTTTTTGTCTTTTGAAATAATGTTTTGTTTTATTTGAAATGTATGTTTTAGAATAGCAAAACTCAAAGTTTAACTGTGTCTGTTTGTATAGTTCATTTGAGTAATTAGTTGACCTCAGCATTTCTTCATTACTGGGTTGAATTTCCTGTTTCCTGATACTTCATTGCATGGCGGTGTCGTGTACCAAAAATAGCCGATCTACAAGCTCACAACGCGTCACGGATATGATGCGCTGTGAGCTTCTAGATCTGCTATTTTCAGTGCACGACACCGTTGTACGACGGTGAATCAATTCGGCATGAGTCTTGTTTCTTTCTCCCGTGCTGCTGCTGGGGAATCAGCTCGGTTCACATGGCCTTAAGCAGGACTCGAAGGGCCACCGCGTTAGCTACTTTGGAGCGAAGCAGTAAACTATTCCCTTTTAAAGACCCACTGACAGATTAAATATCTCACAAAACAAGCAAAGACTGACAACAACTAATATTAATGAGTAATGTCTCCACTCTTTAAAATGAGATGACAGATGGCAACACATGGACGAGAACTCATAGAGGACAATGTCATTGTCTTTGGGTTACTTTTTCCTGCCCCCTCAAATTGGTTTGACTAAGGAACTCCAGGTGGACAATTGACAACACAATTCATTGCAGACACCTTTTTGAGAGTAACCGTGCTGACCACAGGAGGGCAGAACCCCACCACTAATACCATCCCCACCACAGCACAGACGAAGAGCCTGCTATATTTCACTAAAGAGTTAATCATGTGTGATAGAGCTGACCTTTGGTACGGCAAGTTGTTCTTTTATACTGTCAGTCAGGCCTATCAGTTCACTCCTTGAGGAAGTTGGGGGAGTGATTGCCTCCTCATCTGACATGGCTCAGCACGGTAATACGTAAGGGGCACAGAGGAAGAGGAAGTATAATATGACAATACATATTCTATATTTATAAGTGATCCATCAGCACAAACTGCTTTTCTTGTGTTTATGTGATCTGATTTGCAAAACCGATACAGACTGGGCTCACGCGAACGCCATCTACGGAGCCATTTGTAACGCTGTGCACTAAGCGATGAAAGGCATATATTGAAAACAGAAAATAAAGTTTTATAAAATATCTATCAGGGCAGACTGAGTAAATAAGGATGTGGTTTAGCCTGACTAATTACCAGACGCGCTGCCAAAGCAAGAAAGAATGAAAAGGAAATGCAGTTTTGACATGTGTTTTGAGTTGCACCCATCATTCTTATAACCTCATTCATCTCAGGGGAGCACTGGGAACCAAGCGGAGTGTAAGCACTCTATGAGGGCTCTTTTTCCCCTCTCTGGACAGATTGCAGATCGTTTTTTTTATGTTGCAATTGCATATTATTTTATCTTACTAGGCTGACCCCTTGACCATACACAGCAAACTCTCTCTGTTAAATTAACACTTTTTTTTTTACGCCGTTGTCTCGCTTTGTGCTGTTTTCTCTATGGGAGAAGACATCATGTCGCTCCCCGAGATAGATATCATTTGTATGGAAATACATTTCCATATAAATGCATATGTGCTTATTGCAGGCATTAATATCTGTCAGCGACAGGATACTGTCCACGGGAGCATACATAATGAGCATTTTAAAAGTCAGTGTTGTAGCCTATTGTAAATGTATGGCTCAGTGTACCATACGTTGACTCTGTCAGGTTCTGCAAGGCATGTGTACATTCAGTGCCATCCTAGCCAGATGTATTTATTGTGTTTTGATATTCCCTCCCTGTTTGATGCCATTCAAATGAGCTCTTGCACATTTTGTCTGATTCAACACCCCACTCCCACCCCACAGTCTAGCTCCTTGATGAGGTCACTTGTCTTTCAGCAGTCGTCTGGGCCAGCGGAGACATTTGAACAGTCCCAGAGCAGATAAGACCATCACTAACAGAGTCCACAGCGTGACGCCAAAGAAGCTTCACCTTCTCAGACTTGGTTTGTCTTCATTTTCCACTGACACTTAATGAGTCAGCCTGAGTGTGGCTTTAGGGGCCCCTGGAGGAAGATGGAAGGTGGGCGGGGTGTCGGGGTGTCAGGGGAGTGGGGAAGTTTTGGAGGAGGTGAAGGAGGGAACTTCCCAGAGGCAAACATTTGAGGTGAGGACCATAATTACAGCCAAAAACAAGGACAGCACTGTCCCCCTTTTCCACAGCCTCCACCCTTACCCCTTCTTCCAGCATCCAACAGGTGAAACTCAAGACTAGACATGGGTAAGGTGAGATGTGAAAGGGAAGCTTTTTGGACAAATTGAGGCTTAAAGTTTGAAAGGCCTCTGTTTGTTTGTTTTTTGCGCTTTGCTTTTTTACATCGTGTCTGCCAGATTGGACCTACTTAGAAAATTAACAACGACACTGTCTATTTAGCACGCCTCTCATTTAGAGTGATGGATGGACAACCGTCAGCAGAGTACTTGCGTAATTTTATACCTTGTGAAGGAAATCGTTTGATTTATGTTGTGAGCCGGACAAGGGTCTCTTGTTTCGTTCGTGGGTTGTTTTGCGTATAGCGTACTATTATTTTTCTTCGAATGATATCAGTTTCCTTCTCAAGGCTCTGTCAAGGGAATGAAAGTCGTGGCAGATGTACTGCTGTACATGCAGTCAATTACCATAATGCAGGCAACTGTAAGTGATATTGTGATATTAGGGCGACGCACCATGTAATCCAGCTTTTGTCTTGGATAACGTGCGCCGTGCTCAATGGAGCAGCTGTTTCATGTATAAACAATGCAGACAGGCTCCATTATTGGGACCTGAGGTCCTTGGTGTGCCAGGTTAGATATAATGTTCCTCTGCTATTGCTTGTTGATTTTCTTGATTTGCCCTTAGCAGCGGGGGGGGACTCTGCCCATTTATGGACAAGGAGGGGTAAGTGCTGACGCGGGGATTTAACATCCTGGCACTGAATCACTAAAGAACCACATGTGCACACAATCACACTGTGAACTATGAGTGAGAACAGGCTAACCTTTTGCATCCCGGCAGGTTGCCAAGATGTTCTACAAACTGTTCCGTCGCCTAAATAACTCGGCTTGATCTTTTTGACAGGTGAGAAAAAGTAATCCTGGATATATGAGTTATATTTGACTAACCCTTGCTGTATCTTTGTGTTTATGTTATAATGCTGTTGGGCTTATTCAGATGTAGAGCAGGTGTAGATACATGTAAAAGAGTCTTTTTTTGTATCCATTTAGGGGCTGTGACTAATGCAAGTAGCCCCTCCAGCAAAATCACACAGTATACACACAAACACAAAGACACTATGACACACCATACGCATTCTCACAGACCACACATACACATTATACAGTACACACATACACACCAGACGACCATACACACACACACACACACGCACACACACACACACACACACACACACACACACACACACACACACACACACACACACACACACACACACACACACACACACACACACACACACACACACACACACACACACACACACACACAGACCAGCAGACAATGGAAATACTGACTTGAGTGACATCAGTGTCTGACAGTAAAAACTAAAGGCTGAACTCCAGACCCCTGACAACAACCACACCTGAGCTTGTTCCATGTCTCTGACTCAGACTTGCCTTTTTCAGTGAGTGTGTGTGTGTGTGTGTGTGTGTGTGTGTGCAAGCAGGGAGGGTTTCAGAATCTCTCTGATAGAATTGACCCCTTGTCTGTTGTGGGGATTGAATATGAGACAGTCCTAGCCCATTGAGTTGATTCCAGTGCTGTCCAATCTTAACAGTCCCTGATTGGCTCTGGGCCACACTTACACATATACACACCAGTAGGCTGCTTCAGATGCGCATGCATATTAAGTCAAAAGCTTAATGAAAGACTTGTTGATGTTAATAAATTATTGTGTGTACTGGTGGTTTAGTAGTTAAGGCTGCGCATATTGGTCTGGCACCACATGTGCCTCTCCTTCACAGAAATTATGAATGTATTGCAGAGAGGGCCAGCCATTCACACCAAATAGTGAATTTGGGGAGAATTGCTCATGCTTTGTCGTTTGCCCTCAGAAGCAGGTTTTTTCTTCTTTCTGTTGGTACACAAAAGGCACAGTGGGGGTCTGATGACATCCTCTCTGTGGAAAAAAACATGGGCTGTGCTGTGAGACCACGCCTGACAGAGTGTGTCCAGGAAAAAAACACACACACAAAAACACACCCAAGAGTCCATGCTGTGTGTTGATGCTGCGCTCACTCTTGCCATAAGGAATTATCATCACTTGGTTATTACTGTCCTCCTATTATCACTAATAAGGACTTTAATACACCATGGGTTTTTACCATTATATCCCTTTATACTGAGTGTTCAGGGCTGCATAACAGTGTCTGTATATTTACTCTTTTTTTGTTTGCTGGTGATGAAGTGCTGAAGCAGTATGCTAAACTACCAGCATGCTTCAATCAACCCTGCAGTCTGTGGCAGCGCCACCGTGCAATTTAGGGTTTCACTGCGGTAAATCTGTAGCTTGCAGAGCCCTGAATCCCATTTACTGACCCTCAGTTTAAACCCTGTCAGTCAGGCTCTACCCTGTTATCACCGGAGCAGTCGAGCCCAAAGAGATATGCTCAATGTCACATAGGAGCCACTGCCAACAACAGCCAACCCCTGGCCGTGATCTTATCTCACAGCAGGCCTCAGGTTGGGTTACAGCAGTAAACAAAAAGAAGTCACAGCCAGGGATAAATGGAGCTTCATACAAGCTCATTCCTCTACACCAAGAGGGACAATGACATGGAAGTCATGTCCCCTGATGATATGGAGACTTATTATTATCACACATCTACATCTCATATAGATTGGTCTTATCAAGCCCGCACTAGTTCTATCGTTTGCATTTAAGATATTATAGCTATGCTCCTATCCTGAGTGACTTCAGGGGTTTCAGTGCCTTGCCCAAGGACCCTTCATCAGCAGGGTGGATACATTGAGTGTCGTAGGAATTAAACATGGAATCTTATATTTACGTATATTTGTCCATCCTGCTGTTGGCTCTACTAGGCCCTATTGTCTAGGCTCTTTTCGTTCAGTTTCGTTCCCATCAAGTGGATCTAAATAATCTCTGCTTGTTAAAAAGATCTATTGGTAGTAAGTAAGAAACAAAGGTTTCGCCATCTGTTTTGGCGGAGTATTTTTCTAATCAGTGTTTAAAAGTCGGTACTATTTTCTTAGCAGCGTAGTAATACTTTCAAAGGGGTGGTGCGGTTTTTGGCACGTGATTCCCGTTACAGCCAATGGGGTCGCCTCGTTACTCTCACCATTTCCTGCAACAAAGCCATGGCAACGGTAACGTCCGACGAAAAGAAATCAAAACAAAGAAAATATCCTTCAAAAGCACGTCAAAAGGACTCGAAACGATGCTATATGAATCTTATGTCTGTCCAGAAAGAAGAGGTTCAGGAATTTACACGGACAAGATGGGATATAACTACAACTAGCCATGGATACACGACGGTCGTCTGTCCCGACCGAACTTCAACCAGGTGTTTGCACTTTTCCATTTACGGCCCGTATATCTACATAAACGTTCAGATTTCAAATATAAAGTGCTTACCGCATGGCCACTAATGTTACAATTCTGTATGGTCCCGCAGAAGTACCCGTATATTCCGTATTGTTCAATAAAGAGTATTCTTAACCGATCGGTGGCCATTTTCTCATAGATTTATAATGTATCAGAGTGCAATACACCTCCCATCCGATAGGGTCGCGTGGTTGAAAGGATATGGTGAAAATGGCCACCGATCGGATTAACATGCTTTTTATTGAACAATACGGAAGATACAGGTACTTCTCTGGGCCCGTGCATAATTGTAACATCCATGGCCATGGGTAAGCATTTTAAATCTGAAATATGAACGTTTATGTAGATGTACGGGCCGTTAATGGAGAAAGTGCAAACACATGGTTGAATGTTTCAGGGCTACTACAGAATGTGTGTCAACGACGTTACTTATAAACGTCAACATTGTGTGGATATGGGTTTTTACAAGCCTCCTGAGGACGTTGGGTTTCACGCAACATTCTACCAGCGTGACAAAAAGACATTAATGTGATTAATGTGAGAGGAAAACGGCAGAAGGATCAACTCTCTCAAACAGAAACGTCAGCAGGTGAGCCACACACAAGGGGGGGGGGGTACTCGCATTTTAACATGAGAGACTGAAATAATTTATTGTGTTACATCTATTGAAAATAGCAGATCTACAAGCTCACAACGCGTTGTGAGCTTGTAGATCTGCTATTTTCAATAGATTTATTTGGGGGAGACACATTTTAACATGAGACTGAAATCATTTTTTATGTTATCACATGAAAAAAATCAATTGAAAATAGCATATATAAGCTCAAAACACATCACGTTGTGAAAGTAAAACTAACTCAAAATTCTACTTGAGTACAGTAGCCTACTTTAGTAAATGTACTTAGTTACTTTACACCACTGAAAGTACAGGTACTAAAAAAAACTACAGTACTCAAGTAATTGTCCTTTGCTGTCCACCACTGCATCTCACCAGTGCTGATAAAGCCCATAAGCTAATTGGCAATATGGCCAAGTAAGAGATTGTAAACAAAACATGCGTGTCAATATTGGACTGTCAAATATTGATTTGTCATTTTATGATTGTATGGGTGCTATTACTGTATTTTAAACATTCCCGTGTCATTTCATCCATGTTCCATCTCTGTGATAACTCAGACATCTTTACATCGTTAACAGCTAATACACCAGATGTTGTGATTGATAAAGAGTCCAGGGAAGTGTCTGTATTAGATAGCCTGCACCTTTGACTTTAGCCTAGAGGAAGCCTTTATGACCAAGATCATTAAATACCAACCACTCCTACATACCATCTCAGAGCTGGGCTATTAGGTGCAGACTATTTGTTTTTATATTTGGCAGCCTATAGGACATACCCACATACTGGCTGTTAGAGGGTTTCAACAACTTGGGATGCCCAAAAAGGAGGCAAAAAGGTTGGCAAAGTGTTGTGCTGTCTCTGTTTGCGACGGTGTTACTTATACCCATAGAGTACTGAGTGACATGCCTATTGTATCATGAACACATATTCCAGGATTATGTGAATGTAACCTTACTGCACCTATAATATTTGTGTCCCTGTATGTTTCTCCTTTATGTGGACATAAATAAATGGTTAAAATGTGTGTGTGTGTGTGTGTGTGTGTGTGTGTGTGTGTGTGTGTGTGTGTGTGTGTGTGTGTGGAAATGAACCACCCTTCGCTGACCGCTACAAGATCTTCTGTGAGAGAGTCATCCGCCATGGCTTATAGTTGACCAAGAGGTGCTGAAAATAAACCAGCTACGAAGGATGTTCGTAAACACAGTGAAGAAGCATGAGGACCTTGATGCTTCAAACTACAGGTAACTCAAATACCATGTGTGTCTTTGACAGTTCTGGGAAACAAAACAAAAACCTTTATGCTGAAAAGTATATTATAGATGTATTCCCTCACAAAAGAGTATATTTAAACTAAATTGGCTATCATTGTTAATACATCTTTATTTATACACTTGAGCTCATCTTTCCCTAACATTTTATGTTGCAGGCAGGATAAATTGAAGCGGAGGTTGACCCCTGATTTCCCCCAGCTGGTTTTTCACTGCCCTACCAAGTGCAACATCTCTGAACATACATACATGTCCTTCCTAGGTATTTTAGGAAAAAGGTTTGGTGATGCTGCAAGACATACGCATTGAGTCAAGTTGGTGCCCCAAATCCATTAATGGTGTGATCAGTGGTCATCCAGAGGAGATGCAGTCTGCACTTTAATATTTTGTCATATTTGTATACTATGTTGCTGCCGTTGCACTGTCAACCAACATTTCTCTGTTCATACCTGTGAGTGACACAGAAGGCCTGATCTTGTGGGTGGGTGGGAGGGTTGATGTACAAATGACACATGCTGTGACACACTTTGGTATTTTAATAAATATTTTATACCATATGTTGTAATAATTTGGAGCTTTAGTGTATTTATTTTACTCTAGTCCATTTTTGGCATTATTCCAATCTAGGGGGCTGCTTTTTCCCCCTACCTTTCAGTACACAGTAGGTCGTGACATTTTCTATGTATGAAATATAAGCTTTTATCTAAATGTACTATGTCTATGTTTCATTGTGCTGGGTGCCGATCACTTCAGTAGAAGCGTTTTCTTTCTACATTTCATGATCAAAATTCAAATATGAGTACACTAAGGCACCAACACTTGTTTCAGGTGTTAGGTACATGTATTTATGACATTTGAGAAAGATTTTGTGTTGCCAAAAACAATAACACATTTTACAAGCAAAAACAGCAGCACAAGATTTTCGTTTTTTGGTTATTCACTTTTATACACATTTCTGGCTTGTGAAAAAATACTGCAGGATTTTGTGCGGAGAAATTTTAACCCAAAGTCCACAAGGGTATTGTCTATGCAAAAATGCATTGAAAAAGTAGATCCAAGTCATGGGAACGAAATTCATTTTCTAGGCACTTTTTGGTGGGTCACCACACGGCCTATACCAAGAGCCCCCACTCTTTTACACTCTTAAGGTGGTTACACACCGGCGAATATGCGAATATACGCAAAATTCGGACTCGTTCCAAATAATTAAAAGACGCTTTTTTCGCTCCGCGAAACTGGTGTGGAAGCTTGCATTGACTTTATAAGGTTTAAAAAAAAAACGTAATATTCGCATGAAAAAAATCGCCCCGGTGTGTAAGGACCTTTAGCCTGAAAAGGAGGAGGGAAACATTTTAGTAGGCATTTCTTCCTTTATGTGTGTATGTCTTTTTTTTGTTTTGCGTGTCTGGACTGATCTCATGGCACTTATTATCTATGTGAGATATAAAGCCTACAAATGTGTGAACAAAATGTTTAGGATTAGGCTTTGTCAACGAGGAGAGAGAGACACTTTTAAATGGAACAGTGTGCTGCCCAGTGAGGCCCAGATGACAGATGTTACCCTGGATCAACAGAGGCAAACCATAGTATTGTAGCTCACCCTTGCATCACGTTTGCCCTAATAATAAATTGAAAAAAATTACATGAATGCATTTGGTCCATCTCATGTAGATTGAATTAATCAAGTGGTACTACCGAACCATTATTTTGCCCTGTAGGCATTTAGTTGATGCTCTTTTCCTGAAGAATCCAGTGCCTTGCTCACGGACACTTCAGCAGGATGGACACATCAATTGTCCATATTGTTGTGAGGATTAAAGGTTGGATCATCCAGCTACAGGACCCTTTGTTGACAGTACCTACTAAACAGCCAGCCCACAAACCCCAGAAAGTGTGCCTCTTGTAACTCCTAGGCCAAGGAAGAAAGGAATACTCTCCGATTCTAGTCTGGTCACTGTTTTTTTTCTCCTTCTTTTTCATTTTTTACTAACGGCTCCTTTAGTTTAATACTCTTTATTTGCTGCAGTCTTCTCAATTGTCACTTTTGCACTGCAGTGGTTTGGTGGGAAGCACTCAAAGCTGGACTCATGACACAGGTGGATTTGTCATGAGAAGTTATAGGCCATCTGCTGGATGTGGAAAGAGGATGGATGGCATGGGAATCCAGTTCTTTTTTTCTCATCGTGGAAACACTGAAAGGACGTCCACTAAAGAGCCACACTGGGCTGGTCCACAGAGACGCTTAGATAAACACATGGCTAAAATAGGCAGCGTGTCCGGTTACACCAACAGGTATTGGCAAAAGAAAGGAGAGTGAAAAACCATTGTGAAAGCATTGTAGTCGCTCTATTTTCTATCCCAGGTAACTTTTTTCCCTTTTCTTCGCAGACCGGACACCGCAATTTCTCAAACAAACACAAAACAACATCCCTCAAAGCCCCCAAGACAATGGTATGGAGACCTGATATAATAATTGAGTGGGTGGGTGAGTGAGTGAGTGGGTGGGTGAGGAGGGAGAGTTTTCTCTCAGGAGTCAATGATGGCCTGAGGAGACAGCGAGACAGAGGGAGCTCCAGAGAAAAAAGGCCCCCCTGCCCGTCGCTCGATCACGTCAGAGGATGGGGACAGCAGGGTCGTGACACGGAGAAGATGCTCTGGAAGATCAGGGGTCACGAAGTGTCAAGAAATGTCATCACTTCTCGTCCTCCTCAGGGTCTCACTCAATGGTGAGGCTCACCAGTCATGAATCACGATTGTGATAAGGAGACGCAGGAGGAAGGCGCTGGGGAGATTTGATCCGAGAAGCTCGCTGAGAGCAGACATCTCAATCACTTGTCCATCAGTGGGCAAGTACTTTAAAGGGTAAGACCACTTTGGTAGAGGTTTGGGTTGTGTAGTTACCTTGCATGATGTAACTCCAAAGGTGGGCAAGAAATCAAAAATAATTGCTCCATTAATTAGAAATTGATAATTCAATTGCACATTACATTACATTGTACGGTAAAACAGCTCTCAAAGTCACTCTTTTAGCCCATAAACGAACGCAAACAAAGTTATTTCAGACAATATAGAGCATCACCAAACCCATTACAGTTTTTTTTTAAAATAAAAATGTCAACTTCCTGTTGATTTTGCCATTTTCAAGTAGAAAAGATCTTCAAATAGTCAAATCAACAGGAATTTTTATTTAAAAAAAAAACAACTGGGTTTGGTGATGCTCTATTTTGAGGAGCATATTTTGAATTATCAATTTCTAATCAATGGAGCAATTATTTTTGATTTCTTGCCCACCTTCGGAGTTACATCATGGCAAGGTAACTACACAACCCAAACCTCTACCAAAGTGGTCTTGCCCTTTAAGTCAAAAAGACAAATAAAATCATGTGGATCTCGGGATCCACATGGATACGGTGCGGTCCATTGTGGATCTCAGACTTCATACAGTATGACAGCCTGTGACGTCCGTAATCTATCACGTCAGTTTAGGACATATATTGACATCAGACACCAAATGTGGGCAAAGTTTCACCCGAATCGTATTTGACTCCATTATAAAAGTAAAGTTAAATATTTGAAGAAAATCCTGGAAGTACTAAGTTAGCCTACTGGCAGCGTACACAAGACATTTGGTGCAGCTCAGTCCAGCAGTTTGAGAGATTAGGTCTGGACAAACACACACTGACAGTTGTGGACGGCTTGCCTCTACCTTGCCTAAAAACAGTGGTCAGCACACTGCACAATGAATAGCTCTCTGTGATATGCTGTACTCTTTTTGACATGTTTGAATATTATCTGGGCACTTCAGCTTTGTATTTCTCACTACTGATTGCTTGGAATGTTGGTGATCTAGGAACCAAAGCTTACGCTTAACAGTAACTTGGGTAAAAACATCAAGTAATAATCCTGATGTTGTGGTTAAGAACTTGAGGTTAACGCTCAAGATGTTAAGATGATAATGAGAAATGTAAATGTACATCTGGCCTGGTGCATTACAGCTGAACCCCAAGTAATTGCCATGTGGAGTTTTGAGTCACCAATCTATTTAGTATTCCTGCTTGTTAAACAAGACCCACACGGGAAGAAAAAAAATAAAAAATAGCACAATGGTTTTTATTGGGCTCCAGTGCATTGATTAATACGATGAGGACCTTTCAAAGCACACAGACTCAGGGTGAAATTTCCCCTTCTGATTCAGGATCTGTGCACCACCCACTACGATGTGGAAACCAAAGTCGAACTGCCAGTCACTGTGGTCAAGGGGTTTGGTAGGGCGGAAATGTACACTTGAGCTTTTTGAAACCTCAAAAAATCCTACAGACGTTTTCATTAAGGATTTATTTTGTTTGAAGAGGCGAGGGCCTTTTACCATACAACTTTGGGTTGTATATCATGCATTCAGGGCAAATAAAACAGGGATCTGGGCATCATCTGAGATGTAAAAAGGCTAATTCTTAATCGAGTAATACAAGTCTGTGATTATAGGGTCTTTCTAGCTGTGACAGAGATCCTGGAATGTCTTGGTTGCCACTCTGCCCACATGAAACCAAGAATGTGCCGAAGGCCAGCACTTTGTTATGGACAGCTCTTCTGCGATTCATTTTCTTCTTCGTTCGTCATAATGAGTTCTGTGAAGAACTACAAGCCATACTGTTGCAGGAAATTATGTTAGACAAATGTTATTTAATATAATATATTAATAAGCATATTATGCTTATTATAATTATTGTTATTATATGATAGCAAGTTGGTACATACAGTATGCAGACAACCATACATCAACAACAACAAAAACATTTTCAGTTGCTGATAGTGAGATGGCAACTTGAACATAAGCCAAAACAAGCTCTTTGGCTTCCAAGAATACATTTTATATATAGGACGTTTTGCTCCCACCATGAGGTTATTGTGAAAATGAACAACACTGCAGTATCGTGGGAGTAGGGGTGGGACGATATGGGTACCTCACGATACGATATATTTCACGATATTAGACGATATTCGATATATTGCAATATCACGATATTCGATATATATTGCAAGAAATTTCACCAACGATATATCACGATATCTGAAAATATCGATATATTGCGATATCACGATATATTGCATGAAATTTCACCAACGATATATCACGATAGTCCTTGTATTCAATTCATAAACACATAAAATAGCACCAAACAGTTCAAAATCATCATTACACAAATACAGAGAAGGAAAAACAACGTATCAAAAACTTGGACTTTTTTTTTTAATATCGATTTTTTCCGGCAGTATATCGATTATTTATCGCGGGAGAAAGTATCGCGATATCGATATATCGTCCCACCCCTACGTGGGAGGTGTACTGCACCTACAGAACTTAGACATACCCCCCCCCCAAGAATGAGGTTAAGAATGGGCACAATGAATTTACTTGACAGAACATAATACGCTCACATTAACGCTGCTGTAAGTGATATTTTTGGTTAAAACAAAGGTATTTTGTTAAAACATTAAAGCTCTTTATTCTGATAACTTTAAAGTGTTTATTAAGTGTTTGTTCAGTAAAGGGTCTCTGATCAGGCTGAAACCTTGCCCAAATCATACAGTATGTAGTAGATCTCATGAAGTCTGAGATCCACATGGAGAAGCACCATTCCCATGTGGATCCCGAAATCTACATGATTACGTTTTTTAATAGCCTGTGATAATTCCATGAGGGCAATGGTTTACTCGTCGCCAAGTGCAATGGACCATTAAAAGACCATTTAGCCCACAATATGAGTCTTTTTAAAGAGGTAATGGTTATTTGTACTAATAATTACTCCCCAATAACCCACCATGCCAGCTTTCCTTTTCTCCTCCCAGATTCCACCTTCCCTAACTGTCTTCAATCACTCGCTTGTTTTTACAACTGTTGCTTCAATCGCCATGGATACTTGACGTGGCATGCCACCATCATTTATAGGCTAACGAACCTTTTGCCATATCCTGAATAGTCCTGAATAATGTCTTTGGGGGAAACACCACTGTTAATTTCTCATGACAGCACATGGAAGAGGGGGGTTTCTGATAGCGAGTATCACCTTACCTGCCAAGGAATACATCACTGCGATGGGACACAGACCTGTTGCCTGGCTGATCTGGCTAACCACATTGTGTCTTCTTTCTGAAAAATAATTGTTGCACTCCCTTTCATATTTTTATTGAGACAGGTGAATTGCAAAGCAGATACCAAGGCAGTAAAGTCGGTGGTATATTGTGTGCGTGCGTGAGTGAATGAGAGGGGCATGTCTCGTGGCATCGGGCCAAGGAGGGGCACGTGTGGCATCATTGTGTTATTTCTGATGCTGCTGCGTGCACTATGGGGGCGGGAGGTGTCTGTGGTTCCCTGGTACTGTAGGGTTTCCATCCTATTAGGATTCTGATTGTTTTGTGTCCAAGGAATTCTATGGTTTCTGGCTCCATAGGAGGTGGTTGCAGAGGGGAGGGCGAGGAGGAAGCTAGACGGCATCCTGGAGAACCCCCCCTGTCATCCTCTCTATGAGCTAGAGAGGATGAGGAGCATGTTCAGCCACATACTCGTCACACACTATGAAGCACTTTAGACAGTGCTTTGTGCCAGTAGCCACCACAGGCTCCACAACCAAGCTTGACCCCATATAAAAACTTAAAGACCTGCACTGACGTTTGACTGCTCGGACTGGTGCACTTTCACACTTGCACATGGAATACCGGGACTGCAGAACTCTTGACAGATGCATGTTAAGGATAGCTTTTGAGAGACTACTTATATTCACTCAGACTGTTGGTTGCACACACATATACTATATATATAGTAGATAGATAGTGTATACCACTATCAAATAAACATACAGATGTGTGTGTGTGTGTGTGTGTGTGTGTGTGTGTGTGTGTGTGTGTGTGTGTGTGTGTGTGTGTGTGTGTGTGTGTGTGTGTGTGCGCGCGTATATATGTATATGTCACAGTACGTTTGGAGAACCAGTACGATTGAAGACAGAGCGCTCGTTTTTAGGCACGGGGCTCCTTCGGGGCGAGGCGGGGCTTTTCGAGACAGGGTTTATTAGCGAGGCTCGCGAGGAGGAGGAGGAGGACGGCGCTGCGAGGCGGGGGGTTATTACGCGAGGCTCGCGAGGAAGAGGAGCCTCCTCCTCCTCCTCCTCCTCGCGTTTTAAACCGTCCCGTCCTCTCCTTCTCTCCTTCTCCTCCTCCGAGGAGGAGGAGAAGGAGAGCGCGGAGAGGCGGGGCTTTGATGCGCCGACGGAGACCTGTCTTTTGTTGTTCCCCCCCACATAGCAACCAGGAAGCTACGCTAGGGGAACCATAATATCTATGAGGGGAACGCTGAACACGCGTTCACACGCACGGCGCGCCGACTTAGTGGAGCTTGAGGCCGAGGAAGCGCGCCCTCGCGCCTCCAGGCGCGAGTGCCCGCGGTGACCGGCCGACGCTCCACTAGTCGACTCAGCGCCGTTTGATTTGTAAACCGATAGGGACAGAATAGTTCTTTTCATGGATCACTGTGTGTGTGTGTGTGTGTGTGTGTGTGTGTGTGTGTGTGTGTGTGTGTGTGTGTGTGTGTGTGTGTGTGTGTGTGTGTGTGTGTGTGTGTGTGTCAGGGAGAAAGTAAAACAAAAGCCAGAACACAATAAAAGTATCTAAACAGTCCTGCTTTCAATAAACCAAAAAAAGCATGAGCGCCGTGCGCGTGTGTGCGCGCGTGTGTGTTTGTGTGTGTGTGACTGTGTGTGTGTGTGTGTGTGTGTGTGGCCATATATGTTTGTGCACAAGCCTGGCTTGTGGCTCCCTCTAGTGCTGGGTGGGTGGTAAAAACGAGCGCGCATTCTTCAATCGTACTGGTTCTCCAATCATACTGTAACATATATATTCATCACAACGTTTTCAGAAATGACTACCTTAGAGGGGTCAGTCCAGGTTAGAATGTTTGGGATTAAAGCAAGATATGTTTGGACATGTGTGGAGGAGGGATGAGGGGTACATTGGGAAAAGGATGCTGAAGATGCAGCTGCCAGGTAAGAGGAAAGGAGGAAGGTCAAAGTTTTTGGATGCAGTGAGAGAGGACATGCAGGTGGCTGGTGTGACCGAGAAAGATGCAGAAAACAGAAACAGATGGAAACAGATCATCTGCTGTGGCAAGCCCTGATGGGAATTACGGTTACGCCAACCGTCCGGGTCAGAGGAGCTCTGCTTTTTATATAGCTATGGCGTTTAAAGGCTGCATGATACATCAAAAATGTCCTTCATCGCGATATCATCATGCATACACGTATCATAAAGAAAAAATCACACCCAGTGTGAAGTGGGCGGTGTGGTCACAGTGGTCATCACAGTGATGGAAGTTCACTTAAAGAAAAGTAATATTGTGGACCAACCATTGTACACCCCTAACTAAACCATAGATGTGTTTTTTTTTATTGCATAGTCCTATTTATAGGGCTATGCAATAAAAAAAAATCTGTTTTCCCTGGACCTTGCAACATGACGCAACTCTGAATAGGCCCGGCATTTGTGGCATTTTTCGTTTTCTTCAAAACACACGTTTTGCTGCTACTCCTACAGATTTGATCCAAAACTCACACAAATCAGTACACATGATCTCTGGGGTCATTTGATCAAGATGTATCCCACAGATTTTCCAGATTCCATTCCAACCGGCTATGCTGCCCAAAGTTTGCGGGCCCTGGTTAGACAACCCGGCCTGGTGGAGACTTTTCCAGTTGCTTTTGTTCCAGCTTCTTCTGTACATTTTCTAATGTGGTTATACGGTTTATTTTGTTTGTATTATTTGAACATTTTGTTTGTACTGTGCCGTTTGTTTTTCTGTTGTATTTCCCCAGCATCTCCCTTGGTGGCATGCACACCCACGCCTCCACATAGTTTCACACACTCACACACATACTCACAAAATATAATAATATACTCCTCATATGCGCGTGTGCACACACACACACACACACACACACACACACACACACACACACACACACACACACACACACACACACACACACACACACATGCGCACACATATAAAACTATTTATACACCACTCACATTTTACCAACTCCATTTTAAGGGACCGTAGTGGAAATAATCCGCTTCGCAGATGACATCGACCTGATAGGAAAAAGCTAAGCCGAACTCCAGGAACTCACCACCAGACTGGAAGAGGTAGCGAGAGCCTACGGCATGGAGATAAGTGAAGAGAAAAGCAAGATCCTGGTCAACAGCCACAACCATCTAACACCAACCAACATCACAATGGACGGGCAAACACTGGAAGAAGTAAAGAACTTCAAATACCACAGGTCCTTTGTGAGTGAGGATGGCAGCTCAACAAAAATAATTAAAACAAGAATTGGCATAGCAACATCAGCCATGACAAGACTTGCCAGAGTATGAAGAAGCAACACCATCAGCTTCCCAGTGAAGGTCAGACTTTACAAGTCACTTGTCCTCTCCACCCTACGTTATGGTTGTGAGAGCTGGAGAACAGGAGCCTCTACTCTCAACAGTAAAACGTCGTAAACTGGCCTGGTATGGTCATGTCGCAAGACATACGTCCCTGTCAAAGACCATCCTTCAGGGGACAATAGAGGGAAAGCGAAGAAGAGGCAGGCAGAGAAAGTCTTGGATGGACAACATCAAGGAATGGACTGGCTGCAGCTTCCAAACCCTGCTATCCACAGCAGAAGATCGAGAGCGCTGAGATCCCTGACTGCCCAAGCATCCACCATGACACCCCTACGGCCCCCTAGGCCATGGGATGAGTAAGTGAGTGAGTGGAAATAAGCTTTTAGCTTTTTGCGTTTTATCCTTTTGATGGTGGTGTGCAAATGTATGTGTATATGTCACAGGGAAATTGGCATTCCAGGGAAATTGAAAGAGGAGCGCTCGCTTTTAGGCGCGGGGCTTCGGCGCGAGGCGGGGCTTTTCGAGACAGGGTTTTTTACGCGAAGCTCGCGAGGAGGAGGAGGAGGAGGAGGCGCGAGGCGCGAGGCGGGGCTTTGATACGAGGCGGCGCGAGGAGGAGGCGCGAAGCGGGGCTTTGATACGAGGCGGCGCGAGGAGGAGGCGCAAAGCGGGGCTTTGATACGAGGCGGCGCGAGGAGGAGGAGGAGGCGCGAGGCGGGGCTTTGATGCGAGGCCGACCTGGCTTTTGTTGTTCCCCCCCACATAGCAACCAGGAAGCTACGCTAGGGGAACGCTGAACACGCGTTCACACGCACACGTGATAATAGTTATTTTCCATGACGGAGGCGCGCCGACTCAGCAGAGCTTGAGGCCGAGGAGGCGCGAGTGCCCACGCCGACCGGCCGAAGGTCTGCTAGTCGAATCAGCGCCGTCCGAGTTGTGAACCGATAGGGGGAGAATAGATATTTTCATGGGTTACAGTCTATGGTTACTATCCAGTGTCCACGACGACACACATGTGTGCGTGTGTGCGTGTGCATGTGTGCGCATGCACACGCACACACGCATGCATGTGTGAATGTGTGAATGTGTGCATTCATTGCCCTTTAGTGTTGGTTATACAGAATTGCCTGGGTGGGTGGTAAAAACAAGCGCTCCTTTTTCAATTTCCCTGGAATGCCAATTTCCCTGTAACATATATACTGTATATGTGTGTGTTTGTGTGTGTGCATTGTCAATAAAGATCTCAATCAATCAAGAAAGGGCACTGTAGAAAGTACATACCTCATCTCATCCGAGTGATACACTGAACCCTTTTCACATGCTTCATGTGGCCATACAAAAATGAGTGCGTAACCTCTGAATACAGCCAATGACTCCTCAAGAATTGTTGTCAAACCAAAGTGACTTGGGCCTTTTCGTTCCTCCAAGTGCTTCTGAAGTTTTGGGAAAGCAGTTGTTTTTTATTTTCTTTTTTAAAGCAAAAGAAAAAAAAACTGCTCATCCTATCACAGCCCCATGACAAGCTGGAAGGCACTGGCACAAGGCTTTCGCCAGCTTTGCACAGATTGTATTGGTTGGCACAAATCTCTCTGTCTGTACAGTATGGCCTTTGTGCATTAGGGCGTAAGCTGTG
Organism: Gymnoscopelus braueri; assembly: GCF_963280865.1. Classification (NCBI taxonomy): domain Eukaryota; kingdom Metazoa; phylum Chordata; class Actinopteri; order Myctophiformes; family Myctophidae; genus Gymnoscopelus; species Gymnoscopelus braueri. The sequence continues at coordinate 39,296,632 of NC_137604.1, forward strand.
CCTTGCTGCAACTTGTGTAGTACAAGAGCAACACAAGTATGTCTGTATCATCACACTTGATGAAGACTATTGTGTGTCTCTTGGCGAACTGAATGGCACATAGCACTATCCTGATGTCCACCTCTTTATCACTCATCAAATTGGTTACGCTGTCCAAGATGGTCATCTGTTCCTCAGTGAGTCTATGTAGACCTGAGCAGGTCATGTAATTGCTCTGAGATCACATGTGTTGGTCCTGCATCTCCAACTGTTCATATCTTTGTCTCTCTTGTTGCTTGATAGAGTTTGAGGTGGTCATATCGGTCAAAACCATGGAAAATTGTGGAATTCCTCTCCTGATAGCAGTGAAAAGATTCTTATGAGAATGCGTTCTGCATGGTCATTGAAAGTTTGAAACCCAGATTCATTCGGACTCTGAAGTAATGAAATACCATCTATGATGTACAGTATGCAGATTGTCACAATTGACTCTACCATCTTGCCTAGGTCACCTTTGGAGGATTTCCCATCCAATGATGTCCAGACTTGTTTTGCAATGCAGGCATTTTCATGTCTGCAAAGGTGACTGAGCTTTTTCTTTGATCAGGTTCCCAGAAACTCTTTGTTCTTGTCTGTCACAAGGCGCTGCTCTATGAACAGTCGTTTTCAGTGTTGAGCATCTTCAATGAAAAATGATGAACCTCTTGCCACCTTTTCAGAGGCATCTTGAGTCTCTTGACTAGTAGACTGAGAGAACGAGCCCAATCGATGGTCTTCTTGAAGGGCGGATCCAAACCCAGCCGCCCGGATTCGTGCGGGGCTTCCTATTGCTTCATCAATCTATGTCCCCGCCTCCCCTCCCCTCCCCCCCCCCTCCCCCCCCCCGTTCTGTGCACGGAGCACGCTGACGTCACCAAATTTAGAGCGACGCCCCTCTGCACTCTGATTGGTTAGGAGATAACAAGGTCCTAAGACCATCGTTCCTGCATGGCTCTCCCAGGCTTTTTTTCTTTTGTAACAAAAAAAAAAGCATGGGTTTCCGAGGCTACTTGACTAGTGACAATGCTTGCAAGATCTTCAGGAACACTCGTCCTGTTTTCTTGAAGATGCTCTAATCTACACCAAATCCAACTGTTCATAGAGCAGCACCTTGCAAAGGACACCATAACGAAAACATTCTGGGGACCAGGGAAAGGAAAATGCTCACTTTTCAATTGTGCTGACATAAAGCACCAGCTTTGTTCTACAGTATGATGATGGCATGATGATGATGATGGAAATTTGAAGGAATCATTTCAAAGTTTTCAAAAATAGCGAAACTACAAGCTCATAACGTATCGCATTGCGACATATTGTAAGCTTGTGAATCGGCTACAGTATTTCCGCTATTTGTTGTACGATGACGTATATAAGTGGTTAAACCGTATACTGCATGATGCAGGGCTTCCACAAAGGCTTCAACTATATACAGTATTAATGTAAGAATAGATGCAGGATAACTTCTTGCAGGGGAACTAGCAGGGGATTCACTATACTGAAATCAATCCACTTTGAGTCTCTCCATATTCCCCAAACTGAAAAAAAGAGGTATAAGTTGAAATGGATTCTGGAACAAGAAAATGTCTGGCCACAGAGCAAAGAGTAGCGCTTGGTTTGAACGACTCTTGACTAACCGTAGTAATATGATCATACATAGCTGTTGATGGAAGCGATACGTCATAATCAGATTCTAAATGAAGTCTGAATGCCTCCAACAGCTTCTTTTTGTGGGGCCACTCAGGCATATCAGCGGACTACTACTCATTGTGTTCAGTTCAAACGCAGCCAGAACCCCTAAAGGCGACGGCCTGCTTTAAATCCATATAAATCATTCCACAAGTGTCTGGTCAGAAACATGAGAACCTCTGATGATAAATGCAGACACTTGCCATGGCTCCACAAGGACAGAGAAAGAGGGAAAATGTGCATAAAGTACCTGCATTCAAGCGACTAATGAAACATACAGGCCAAGATATACAGTACGTTGGCTGGCATTTATTACTCCGTCTTATTATCGATCTAAGACCCGAGTTACCTTTGAGGTCTGACTCTGAACTGAGTCTGTTTTAGAATATTCTGGCTTTTGATGCCCTTAAAGAGTGATGAGTGACCACGGAAAGGAGTCATGTGAGATTTTTAAGTTCTGGTTTTCCAGAGGGGAATTAGCCAACAACATGAGATCCCGCCCCCCTATCAGTGCATGGCTCAGGGTAATAGCGGTAAGTTATGGGGACATCTTGCATCGTAGCTAGAAGAGAATTTGTGTGAAATAGTGTGTGTGTGTGAGTGTGAGAGTGAGTGAGTGTGAGAGAGAGAGTGCGTGTGTGCGTGCGTGTTTGAGAGAGGGAGAGACTATAGGGAATATGGAATTCCTTGAGACACACACACACACACACACACACACACACACACACACACACACACACACACACACACACACACACTATCAAATAAACATACAAATATGTGTTGCTGCCAAAAGAAATTGCTGGTCAGGGTAAACCAACGGGATCAGCCACATGTCATGCGCGCATGCGTGCGTGCGTGCGTGCGTGCGTGCGTGCGTTGGGGGTACCTATTTAAATGTCATAGGGAGGGAGAGAAGAGGAAGGATCTCTCCAGCCTTGACTCTGGCGTCCCTTTGTTGTTCATGAAAACAAAACAAAAAGAGTGAGTGGAGGGCAGTTGGGAGGGAAGGGGGATAGAGAGAGAGAGAGAGAGAGAGGGAGAGAGAGAAGAGAAAACCATGAGGGAGAGGAAGAGGAGGGAGGTAGGGAGGGGGGAGTCTCTGGCAATAACAATACAGTCTGCCCCTGGATAGAGACATGATGTCACACGGTGGCTGTCCCTGGTGTGTGGGAGTGGGTTGGGGGCAATGGGGAGGGCCGGGTGGGGTGGGGATGTGCAGGTGAGGGCTGGGTGGGGCCCTACTTCACCCCCCCCCTCCCCACACACACACACACACACACACACACACACACACACACACACACACACACACACACACACACACACACACACACACACACACACGCACCACCACCCCATCTCAATGTGTGTGTGGTTTTCCTTTTTCTTTTTTTTTTGTGAATGAAAACACTGTGGGAGAATGCATAATGGGACAGGCTCACAACTCCACTTCCGCACCCCCCACCACCACCACCGCCGCCACCCACCCCCCTCTCTCCCACTGTCATTTGAAACAGTGAGATTTCCAGGTCGTTCATTCATGCCCCGGTCCCCGCTGAGCCACGGCGCTCCAAGCCAGTGAGGGAAGAGCTGGTAAAGGATCGCCCCCAAGGGAAACAGGACGAGAGAGAGAGAGAGAGAGAGAGAGAGAGAGAGAGAGAGAGAGAGAGAGAGAGAGAGAGAGAGAGAGAGAGAGAGAGAGAGAGAGAGAGAGAGAGAGAGAGAGAGAGAGAGAGAGAGAGAGAGAGAGAGAGAGAGAGAGAGAGAGAGAGAGAGAGAGAGAGAGAGATGGACGGAGGGAGGGAGGGGAGGCTTTAGGTGTGTAGGGGAGTGTGTAGTGGGTGTGTTGGAGGGAGGGCAGGAGAGGATGTTGTACATGCCGGTGGAGGAGGGGTAATGTGAATGGGACAGTGCAGCAGCATGAACGGATGTGGATCACGTTCGCCTAACGTGTGGCAGGTTCGTGGTCTCTCTCTGGTCCTCTGCTCACCTAATTCCCATGGATTCACATGGTTTGTTTTCAGCAGGGGTGGTGCACAGATGGTTACACTGCACTGTCTGACACCAGCCCCAGGAACAGGGCCAAGCTAACGGAGTTTCTTTACAATGCACAAACATGCATTGTCTTCCCTGTACGCACTGCACATTATATTAAAGCATATGAACATATCCGAAGAGGAGTTTTATTTTTTATAACTTAATTTTTATCCTCAGTTTTCATCATTCATCATCATTTGTCAGCTGTTTTCATAAGGGGGGGAAAAGAATAGTATAGTGAAGGATAAAATAAACAGATACAGGATAATGATGATAATAGTAATGGGAAATAGAACATCTGAAGGCTTTTGGAGAGTATTAAATATCCCTTAATTTATCACACATGGATTGTACTTTTGCATCACTTCTGTTTTTTGATAAATAACTAAAGTAAAGTCAACTTTATTAAAGTTTACTGAATTAAACTGAATTAAACTGAATTAAACTGAATTAAACTTTTATGCTTGCTGTAGTCAATTGGTAAATACATTCTTAGAGGAAAATGTGACCCCTTTGATGAATGAATGATGATCTATGAATGGGAATTCAACCCACTGCTCCCATCACACACAAACAAACAAACAAACACACACACACACACACACACACACACACACACACACACACACACACACACACACACACGCGCGCGCGCGCGCGCACATGCTCATTCGCTCATTCGCTCTCACAAACACCAGCAGCTGGCCAATATTTCACAAAGCATGTCTTCGTTTGATTTGTGATATATAGCACACATTGTTAACGTAATTGCAAACCACGCACATGCACGTGAGTGCGCACACACACAAGTGCGCGTGCGCATGCGCGCGCACGCACACACACACACACACACACACACACACACACACACACACACACACACACACACACACACACACACAGTTGGAGCATGTGCAGCACCTGGGTGGCCATTCATGTAAAATTACAAGAGGAAAAGAGCTTGTTGGCAAGACTTTCAGTTCCAGAAATACACTCCTCTAGCTGCAATGCATAATCAGGCACAAGTGGATGGGAACGTGGATTTGAATCTCTCCATGGTACACACAGTCGTGCTTTTCTACTGAACTGGCCTTGTCCAGAGAGAGAACGAGGGGGAGGGAGGGGAGACCTGTTATGATCCAAACCACCCATTAAGCAACCTCTTAATGAACACTTGCAGCCTTTGCCTGGCTGGGCCAAGTGACTCAGGTCTCCTTAGCTCTGGAGACTGGAAGTTACTCCAAGATAATTGATTCTGGAACATGTTCAGGTGGTGCAGCGAGTGCTCTATATGAGTATCAGTTATGCAAAACCTTACACTCTTGGTGAGCGCCTATAGGACTTAAACAGAGAAAAGACGTATGAAAGTGTGCACTCCCCTGTATGTCATCGGAGAAATTGAATGGGCTCCTGCCACTATATGATTATTTGATGCTTGATGAGTGCGGATGCTATACAGTATATCGGCCACACACTTACTGTATACAGTTACATATCATTTACTTCTAACTACAGTAATCTACTATTGATCTATATTGGACAGTACCACTGGAACAAACTGGTTGTCATGTTCCTTGCTTGAGGGCACTTAAATAATGGTTGTTGCGGGGAGAAGAGTTTCTCATTCACATTATCTGTAAAGGTTTTCCCATAGAGGTTTTTCCCAGCTGGTCTGATCTGAGACCTGAGCTGATGAACTTCTAGGAACACTAGCTTTCCTCTTTAACAGAGAGGCTACGGCCACAGGAAAGTCCTTTGAACAGTTCTTCATTTCAAAGTTAAATATCCCTTAATGTAAACATATAAAGCATCTAATTTCCGTACGTAGCAACAGCACTAGACCCCAAGACCTCAGCTAAGCTTCGAATTTCATTGTACACTACTGGCACAACAGGAACAAGTGGTAATAGCCACAGTCAGCTCAATTAGGAGTGAATTGAGAGTTTAGCAAATGGCGGGGGCATCTCACGGTGTAAATAAATAGCACAAATGGGGTTTTGCATGACTTTTCACCGGGGCCGTGCATGTGTTTCTGCCTTTGGCTTGATTGCTTACAGAGACAGCTGGCTCCTGCTTGCTGCCAAGCCCAAGAGAGCTAAATCATGGCTGGAAGTGCAGCTTGGAATATTCCACCATTCACAGCACTGAGCAATGGGACATTTGGTATTGTGCAGGGGGGTATGCATTTACCGATGTAGGAATTGAATCCCATTTTTTATTCCCTGCTTGCTGAGCTAAGGCCGTATGTGAGTTCAGTCAGAAGAATGTAAATTCAAAGTGTTGCTATTCTGACAGCTGACTGATTATGTGCACAACTAAATAATTACAATAGTTGTTGCAGTGCTTTTTTTTTTTGCCTTCAACCCATGATTTGCCATCTTTTTTTAACTACACTACTTAGAATTATTTACTTAGTACTTAGAACAACTGATTGGGAGGTAAGACTATTTTAGTGTTACTCTATCACATTCAATAATAATCATCAGAAAGAATACAGTCTATTGTATACTGTACGTGACCATATATTTGTACATATATATATGTCAAAAGGATAAAACACAAGAGAGCTTATTTCAACGTATGCAAATGTGTATGTAAACTGAGTGCCATGTGTTGGGGGAGGGGGGTAGCAGAGACATACAGAAACGTATAGGCCTAATCAATGATAAATACATTCAAACAATTTCAACATTTAAAATAGCAAAGAACAACATGGGTAATGTTGTTTATATTATACAGTATATAGATTTATGTATTAGATAGATAGATAGATAGATAGATAGATAGATAGATAGATAGATAGATAGATAGATAGATAGATAGATAGATAGATAGATAAATCAGTGACATAGGTTTAAAACAACTGAACAAAAAATGGACTGGGAGAAGAAAAAAGTAGAGGACAGAAGGGCGGAAGGGAAGGGAGGAGGGCAGGGGTGGGGCAGGGGGGGGTGGGGGTGCAAAAGGATGTATGGCTTCCACCATGGGAAGGCTCCAGTAATTGTCGTGAGTTTATTATCCAGCCAAAGGAAATTGTACCCTTTGCCACCCACAAGCACTCAATGGCAACTATCAAGTTAAACTGCCAAAGTGAGACGTGGTGACAAAGCCTCCTTTAACAGATGAGGGATGACAGTGGGACGGGGGATAGGGGACGGGGTGGTGTTGGAGGAGGAGGAGGGGGGGGTGAAGTTTGTCTCTGGGGAGTAGGAGGGGTGGTGTTCAACCGTTTGGAGCTGTTGAAAGGAGCACAAAGGCGCCTGGTATCGGGTTTGCCTGTTTGACAAATGGATCTCCTGCTGTGATCGTGACAAGTGCAAGAGCTCTTATCTTGCCAACAACAACTAAGGATGTAGATGAATATAGTTACACTAATCATATCGATTTATTGTTCATGAGCGAAAGGCACATAAACCATGTTCCAGTGGAGAGAGGGAGTCATTTAAATGACAAGATTGAAACTGTGTCGTTGTCTGAATTGAATTATGAATTATCACAGGAATCAACATAAATGAACCATGGGGAACAAAGTTCCCAATAGGTAAGAGAGCACAAGATAGAAGAAGGTGGGAAAGCATGTAAAGCACAAAACAAGAAATGTAAGCTATACAATTCTAATGTATGTTTAGTTTTTTTGGTACTACAATGTATACTATGGTGGCGTAATTTAAAATATGTATATAGTTTTGAATACAGGCCTACAATGTAACTGTACAGTAGGCCTAATTTTACAATTATTAGTAGCCATTTTAAGGGGTTGGATACTCTTCTTTAGCATTATATACCTATTTCTGAGAAGTCAGTCTATAATTGCAGTTTTTCTTAATATGTACAGTATATTCGTATTTCATTTAAATTAGTAAATAATTCAGTTTTACCTTTAGAAGCAAAATGATTTGGTTATGATCTTGATTAGGAAAAGGTTTCGAACTCCTGTGTACAGTGACTCAGACAGCGCAACGTCAACATTGAAAAAACACAACATGGTAACACAACAGTAGGATACAATAAACTGTATAACAGGGTTGTCATGCAGAGAAAATAACAACAATATAAAAGCGTTTGAAATATTAGCATTTTAAATATTTGCGAATGCGCTCTATAAATTACAGTGAGGGATTGAAGTGAAGAGAGCGAGCTGGAAGGACCTGCTGCCATACAAACCAGCCTCTCCCCCTGTGGTAGCGATGATTGAGCCCCAAAACAATGGTGACCGCAACTCACCCAGAAACTTGCAAAATCGTCACCACTCTTGACTTCTAAGAAGCCATGACAAAATAAACACGGGCCACATTTGTTTGCAATTGGCCACACTCAAGGGCCCCAAACAGACTGCAAAAGTCAAACAAAATGAAAACAAGGGCTGTCACCAGTCCCTGGAAATAAGTGAGCAATGCACCGTGGCCCGTGTCGTTGTTTGAAATGAATCGATTTGTGTCAGGTCATGTTTGCAGCAGTAGGGGGTGGTGGTGACTGTGGTGTACGTAGGTCATATAAATGTTTTTTGAAGGTCGGTAGAGGACTAAAACACTTTCACAACATCCAGAGAGTATATTTGACACACACACACACACACACACACACACACACACACACACACACACACACACACACACACACACACACACACACGCGTATACACACACGTATGCACACACACACACACACACACACACACACACACACACACACACACACACACACACACACACACACACACACACACACACACACACACACACACACACACACACACACACACACGAATACATTTAAGCATAAGCAATCACATTCACCATCAAATCTAATGCCTAACCTATTCTGACATACCTGGCCATGAAATAGATATAGCACTTACCTATAGATGAAGAGAAGAGCCTTTGAACTGAGGGGCCACTGTCCTCCATTTACTCTCTCCAATAAAACCACACACAAATCTTCGATCCAGGCCTATAAATCAAGACGAACAACGATCAAAGAGTGGCTGTGAATCTTACATGGCGTATCCTGCATTCCTCGCTAAACACATTCACATGCTACACTCCATAGAGCACAGCTTATTTGTTGACCCCTTCCCCACTTTGAGTCCTAAACGTTTCATTTTAATTGAAGCTGAATTCATTTGACGATTCTCCTCAACATCTGATCTCCGACCACCATGAAGACATTTCTGTTCCAAACAGCAGCAAAACACTGGCCACTGTGTAACATACCGACAGTGTGAATACTCTGCATTCTCAGCGCACTTTATTTCTCTGTACAATTCTCATAGAGGGCAGGATATTTGGAGACCGATTTTATTTTTCACAGCGTGGCGCCGAAGGGGCAGGCTGTCCAGAAAAGTGTTGGTCCTCCTCACTAAAGTACGGGTCCACTCATAATTCCGACATCCCATTATTCCGACCATTACGTTAGTGTGAGGTTAGGTTTAGCGATAGCGATAGTGTTAGTTATAAGATGCCAGTCGGACCAATGGGATGTCGGAATAATGACATGGCACCCTAAACAAGTGCATACTGTAGCTACAGTGAACTTCACAACTTAGCTGAAGCTGCAATGCCATTCACAATTAGACTGGGACTATTTGCTTTGCAGGTTGCTGATCCGGTCTGGTCTGGGTCTAGAGTGGATAAAGAAACTGTGCATGCTTGTATTTGTGTGTTCAAATTATCTGATACAAATGCAAAGTTGATCCCAGCTCAACAACGTTACGCCAAATTCACACCAGCAGCGGTATTTCACTACCACGTTCTGCCCAGGTTCAATGCATTGTCTATGGAGCGACCACATTCCCCACAGCAGCAGGAGGTGGAGACAGCAAAAGGAGAAGCTCTGAAGTTGAGAAAAGTTCAACTTTGCTGCTGCCGCTGTGTGGTAAGACAGAGCGGCAGTCGGCAGCCAACCAGAAGTGTGCTCCATGTTCTCTGAAGTAAACGTGGATTATACGCACGCACTCGACACCTCAGAAACTGACAACTGGATGGAAGTAACAATACTGATAAAATAAATAATTAACAAGCAGTTGTAGGTGTGATGTGTATCAAGATTGAGCAACTACGTGGCCTATTTCATACCTAAAATGTATGAATTGTTTACAAAAAGCTGCCAGATACGGGTGTCTGTGTTACTTCTCTTGCCTGCCTGTGAGATCCCCAGCTGGGCGCAGCTGCTGGCTTTGATCCACTTGGAGCAGTGGAGCTCTCATGGGTGCGCAACTTGCTTATTTACAGTGGTGTGACTCATACCTCGGACATGTGCATTTTATTGTATTTTGTGAAATTTCACACTATATGGACAATGCTGGCAGCTGCTACTCACCTGACGCTGCAACTTATATAAATTAATTTAGTTAACTGTCAGAAAGCCTTTTCAAATACACAGGGAAGCGATGCCATTATCTATCTATCCTATATTAAAATTGGCTTAAGGAAGGACCGGCCGGCCGGCGGCCCACCCTGTAAAACTAATATGTAGTTTTACAACAAAAATCTGGTCTTCAGACATAGCACTCACTGAAACCAGGTTGCAACTTGGACAGGCTGTGACATCACATGCCGAATGCCAATCAGAGCTTCACTAAATCCATGCATTGGTCAGTGAGAACTTATATGCACCAATGTTTAGTGGTAAAAAATAGAGGTCTTCACGGGTCCACCTGAACCAAAAAAGGAACATAATTTATCATTATGTGAAATACTCAAGTGGATCCGAGACGACCCATGATCAGCACTGATCAGGAAAGAAAAGCATGAAGTACAGTGTGACTTGCGTGATGATTAGGCTGACTTATAGGATCAGATTATACAAGACATGGACACTACACAAGAGTGCTGAATGGCACTTGATGTCACATGGGAGGACCATATCAGAAACGTAGACTGCCGGTTATAGACAAGGTCAGAGAGAGAAGGATGAGGCTGGCTGGGTACTGTGTCAGGCACCCAGAACTGATGGGTGAGCCCACTGATACTGTGGGAGCCAACCCAAGGCACAGCTGGGAGGGGAAGGAGGCGGACCACCTATGTGGACACACAGCGGAGTCAGCAACTGCAGAGCTCCGGACCCTGAAGATGGATAGGAAGGAGTGGAGGGCGACAATACAGGAGTTGGTGTCTTGCATCTTTTTGGAAAGATGGATCTAACGCTTTGCTGCTTTTTTTTACGGAATGGGTCCTTTTTGAAAAACAAATGCGCATATAACAGTTTGTGACAAAACATTTTCTTTGTAAATGAATTTATATTCCATTTGAAGAGCCATATATAGATCAGTTTATCACCACAGTTACTCATTCCCTGCCAAAGACGTCTTTTGACGTTTGTAAATCAAAAGCCCAGACCGCCAAAGACGTATTTTGACGCCCGCTGTGTGTTTTTAGTTTTTCCACTAGATGGCGCTCTTTGCTAACACATGAGTGACCACTTCATCCTCAGTCACACACAGATCCAGGAGATCACGTGATCCCAAGATTTCCTCCACCATCCACGACCTGCTCAACAAGCGAACTGGGGTCGTGATGACATTTTGTTTTTCTTCTCGGAAGCACAGTGAAGCCCTCCGTGTTTATCAACGATCGGGGCATCGATCATACTGGAGATAAATATTCTGTGACTAGTTGAAAAGGTAAGGAAAACGAAAAATCGCTGGCAGTGGCTGATTTATTTACTCTGGCAGTGAATGAGTTAAGCTAAACTGACTAACGTAAACAATGCAGGCTACTGCAACTATTGTCTTAGTCATCCATTTAACATGCAGTTTAAATTCATTGTCACTTATTTTATGGGACAAGATCACTTATTTTGGCTGCTACATGGCTTTAAGATTTCATTATGGAGTAGCCTATCACTGGCATCTACTGGTAGAACAGCCTTTTAAATATGAATTATTCTTGGGTTTTGTCGGGTCCATATAATACGCAAACTATTTTCAGATCTCACCTGTTCACCTGTCCTACAGTAAATCAAAGGTTACCCACCGCCTACAGATGACAACACCCTATCAGACTCAAAATCATCATAATGATCACAATAGCAAGAAAAACAAAACAACAAAGCCTCAACACAGGACATTCCAACAGAACATTTCAACACATGATCAAGCATAATTCACAACAGAAAAAGCATCTCACACAAGATAGCTCAGGAACAGACAGGCATAGAACAATATGCTCTTGTGGACTGGCCAGGGTTTGCACCCCAGGTGTGGCCACTTAAAAAGCACAAATTGTTTTGTTTTCTACTTTCAACAAATGTGTCTGATTTATTTTGATGTTTCTTGAGGTGTAATGCATAAACCAAAGCCTGCTGGCCCCCAATATTAATAGGAATGATATTACAACATCCAACACATCTGTGAATGTGTTTCATACAGAACTGGACCAATCTGGGCTGCGTTTGCATGTGAAATGAATGAAGCGCCTTATTAGTCACGCTTGCACTTATGGCCAGCATGTAGCCTAAATGAATTGTGATTACCAACTAACTAACAGCAGGTGTCATGCTATCACACTCAATGTGAAAGGCTGAGTTTCATGACATTGATTATTCTCATGTTGACTTTGCTGTAATTAAAACCAAAATAAATTGTATAAATGCTTTTGCTTTTATGTGGTCTTATTTGTACTGGTGTACTGTGCTCTCCAGGGTAACCATTCTTTCACGATTTTCCCTACAGTCATTTTAAGTTTGCTGTAATTATATACAAAAACCAAGTTTTTACAAATGTTCTTCATTTATGTTATACTGGTACTGTACCTGCGCTCCCGAGGGTGGACATTCTTTAAGAATTACTCCCTTGATCGTTTTGCTATACTCTCCATGATGTTTTCTGAAAAGGGACTGCATTCAAACACAGCTACACACCTCTAGTCCCTCTCTGGAGTAACTCATACATTTTAAAACAGCACACTTTAAAATGGCCTGGCGCAGGCAGTCAAAACACAACAGATGGTCCAAGTTGGAAAAGGTGTGAAAATAATTATTGACAAGCAGGCAGCATGTGTGAGAAATCAAGGCATGCAAATTGGCGTGTTATGATGATAAAGGTTCTGACATGAAGGACAATATCAACAGAAACCCAAGCCCTGTGCTGTATTGAAACAGCTGTATCTGGACATCCATCTCTTCTGTGGCCTAAAGCGCAGCTGTAAGATGATAACACCTTCAACATCACTCTTGTTGAAAGTGTGGTCTGCCATAGCAGACACTGAATGGACCAATACAGAAATAATGCACTTGAAAATGTATTAACTTGTATATAGAGCTATAAAAAAAAGTATTGGTAAGTACACAATAATACAGTGTAATAAACTAATGAAAAATATTTCTATATTTCTAAGGTATTTATTGTACACAAGTACTTTATACTTCAAGTTTCAGGTATTATGTTATGAGAAATGTGTAAAGTAGCTTGTTTCCTTTTAAGATACAAAATATTCTGGTGACGCACACCTAGACAGGTAAATAACACTTACACTTTCTCTCCCTCTCCCGCTCTCTCTGCTGTGTGTGTGTGTGTGTGTGTGTGTGTGTGTGTGTGTGTGTGTGTGTGTGTGTGTGTGTGTGTGTGTGTGTGTGTGTGTGTGTGTGTGTGTGTGTGTGTGTGTGTGTGTGTGTGTGTGTGTGTGTGTGTGTGTGTCTCACTGTCTCAAGGGCAAATTGTAAATAGTAAAAGATGGTGCTTTGATGTGGTGTTGTGTGGATGTGCGTGCATGCATGCACGCATGGCTATATATACTATGGATATTTTACATTACTATATACTAGGTGTGATGGGCACAGTATGTTGTCATGTTATAAAAGTATGTTGGTGTTAATCAGACTGCTGGTGTGTCTCCCTCTCTCTCTCTGTATTTTGCTCCCTCCCGCTTTTCTTGGTTCATGCGTTGTACCTATTCCGTCCACTACGGTTCCAACTCACACATCGACGAGTGAGGCCATCCGCTGCCCAGTGCAGCCGCTGCCTGTGTGCATCCCTCGTTTTCAAGTGACTTAAAGGGATTCTAGGCAAGTTCAGAGATCAAAAAAAGAAAAAAACTGTTGTCAAACACCGCCCCTCCACTCCTCCCACCCTCCTCATCCGCAGTTCGTTTTCCCGACCACCAGGGGGTGACGCAGGGGGGACTTCTGAACGGGCCATGCCGAAAATAGGTTGCTTTATTCGGATACAATGTGTGTCACTGCCCGGCAGTACCCGCCCCTGCCGGTTCGAGAAGTTTGAGAGCGTTTTAAAACCGAAAGTAAAAAGTAAAAACAGCGCAGAAAACAATGGCGGCTCGTTCCATTTTTGTCGGCTGCACTCGGTTCCATTCGGTTTCACTCGAACAGTTCACACGGACGTGCACGGACGCGCACAGACACGCACATGCGTGCGTTACGTCCCGGATACCCGGATGTCAAAACATAAATAGTAGGGAAAGAGGACTGTCAGTCAATACTGACAGTCAACTGTCAGTCAATACCACGCAACTCCCCCTCTCGTCTCTGTCTGCTGCCTTTGCACAACACAGGCAGAGCGCGCTGGCTGCGCAGTCAGAGAGGAGGAACACGGAGCAGCACCTAAACACAACTAAACGTCAGGGTTTTTCTCCCCGTAGTCTGTTAAAACTATGCAGTGTACCTGTTTATCAAACTTAGCACTGACGCTAATTTTATGAAAACAAGTAATTATATTTCTAAAATCTATGAAGTGTTTAATGAGGAGAGCAATGTGACAAGAAGAAAGGAGTTCATAGCATTTCTGTCGCGCTGGTTCTACTACCTCTTTGCAGAAGTTATTGTAATATTTAAAGTCCTGTTTATTATTGTAGGCCTATATAATACGTGCCATGAAGCATCAGGGCATTAATTCACACGTTGTGATGCATTGTGAGCTTGGAGATCCATTGTTAGCTTTTGGGAATTTGTACCCTTTTGAAACCTCTCCCTCAGCAGCGAGTGGAGCTATTGTTGTTCGGACTCCTAACTCCATTTCAGCTTGAGCTCTACTTGAGCTGGATTTGGGTAATGTGTTGATAATATAATGACACATGCAAGTATCTGAAAATATATAAAGTCACTATACCAACTTTGATGAGGCAGTATTGCTTTGTTTAAAAAAATATAAGGTTTTCTTCATTTCCTGAAAAACTTATATTTTGTTTTTTCGTTTCCTGAACAATGAGCGTTTTGGAGTTAGCAGGTTCGCACTGGACAGCAGAGATATAGTGGCTGATAGAGGGGAAAAAATGCAAAATATATATATATATATTTAAATATTTTTAGGCTTAATGTTGCCTAGAATCCCTTTAAGAAGTCATGCATTTGTTGTAAAACTTTGCACGTACGCAGGACGTTGAGTGAACCAAAATAAGCGCTTCCCAAAACTACTTGCATGGGAATCGCTTACGTGCTCGCGGACATATATCCTGGAGGCACAGTTAGTCTAAGATTATGAATTCACAGAAATAACATTGTCCTTGTTGACCGATTTTAAAAAAATATTCAGGAATTGGGTTCCTTCCTTGGCCTGCTGGCAGCGTTCACAGAAAAATATGAAGCTGATTAGCACAGCAGTTTGCAAGATTAGCAGCAGAAAGACACGCGCACTCACACACACACACAGGAGTGAAAACATAACCTCCACCCTGCCTTCGGCCTGGCTGAGATATAGCAGGTATGGAAACAAAGCTGTTGTGAGCATGATGATACATGTGCACTGTAGTCTTTCTTTCTTGAATGTTAAACAGTGGAGCCATTTTAGTATATTGTAATGCAAAACCGTAATGTCTTTCATCCACCGAGTTATGGCTTTGATGACTGGAAACAGAGCAAAACTTGAATATGGAGTCAGCAGCATACTATTGGGTTACTGTGCAGCAGTTAAAAAATACTTTTTTTAAACCCAAAGATGGTGTTAAAAAAAAGGGCTAAAAATGAACAAATGTGAACAAGATGGACTGAAAGTGAACACCAGTGCTTTGGCACATCAACAGTCATTTCATTTTCTCTCCATCTCAACAAGCCAGTGACGGAAAAATTCTCCTCTTTTGCTGCTTCTTCTTTATCTGTACCATAAACTTTATTAGTGTGCACAGTGTGCAGCCCCAAGCATACATCAAATGATTTATTATCAGTCTAAAACAGTGGTTCTCAAAGTGGGGTCCAGGGACCCTCAGGGTTCTTTGAGGGGGTTCGACATGGACCCTTACAGGTCTGTAACTCTGAGAGTTATGGGGTTCCTTGAAGAAAAAAAATGTGGTCTAAAACACAAGTGAGAAACAAAGAAGCTATGAGATATAAATAGGAGGGTCTGGTGTGAGAACTTGGGCGGGGCATATTGTGTTCCAAAAGGAATGCTTCACCGTTGCTCTCATCCCTCTATAATGGAGTGCCAGAACATGCCATGCAACGAGCTTCCAGGCTGATGCAGTGAAATACAACAAAGACGTGATCGCAGACTGCCGGAGCCTCCTGCAATAAATAATGTCAGCCCGAATTAGCTTACAAACGTTCGATTTCTTGGATGAATCGGAGCGGTTGGCTTTGTAAATCAAGTGACTACTTTGATGCACGTCATGTCCTGTTGAATTTTTTGGGTCATCCATCAGTGAGCGCCCTGCCATCCCTGTAGGTTATGTGCATACAGCTTCACCCCCCCTCCCCCATGAAATCCGAGTCTCAGTTTTACTGCTTGTCCTTTAAGACATTGTACATGATAACATCAGTCGTATATCATCTGGCTGATCTTGGATTCGCTTGACCAGATGGTTAAAAATGGGCAGAATTGCATATTTGATTCTGTTTTCTTTGCTGCTTTCCAATTTCCATCCTACTGTGCAATGAGTTGAACCAGCAGTTTCTGGTCTCATCAGTTTGAAAAGCAAAGGAGAGGTAGTGGGGACCCAGTGATGTTTAATATAGACCATACCATATAGGACCATACCAGTGGTATTGAATGTTAAGCCCGTTGACTACGACTCACGGTATTCTTTTTTTTTAAAAGATATTTTTGTGGTTTTTTGTGGCTTTTTTCTGCCTTTATTGATAGATACAGTAGACTGAGAGGAAATGGGAAAAGAGAGATGGGGAGTGACAGCAAAAGTCGTCGGGATCGGGAGTCAAACCCATGACACGCTGTCAGGCTGCATTAGCAGCCTAGGTGCCCGGACCGCTACGCCAGCCGTCCGGGCCGACTCGTGCTATTCTTGACAGGACTCTCGAAATTTTTCCAAGCACACCGTAGTTTTTTTGTTGTTGTTTTGTATTAGATTCCATTAATTTCAGTATGGTGTGAAAATATAATTACAGATAGCCTACTTGAAACAAGCTGTCTGTGTTATTTCTTTCCGTTTTACTTCCTCATGGTGTTTTAAAACAGTAGATTGATTTCAAAAGACTAAAAACTTAAATGGTTAGATTTTTTTGCACAGTCTGTGAATGGGCCTTGTTTGGGCTAAACATGCACCCACTGCTATGGTCCCAAAAGGCACCCATCTCACTTCTTCTCACTTTGCTTCACAGTCTGGAAAGCCTTCTATCTCCGTGCCCATACGAGTGAAAACAACTCGTGGCTTCTGATTGGTCTGTGGGAGCGGGGGGGGCGGAGCCAGTGTTGTCCAATGTAAAACTCTAGTCACTTCTTGACTTGCCTACGTCATGGAAATACGAGTCAAATAGGACCCTGGCCAGAATGAGTAGCAAAGTGAGAAAAAGACGAACGTAGCGAATCGGGATTCCAGGCTACATATGTACAGCTGCTGGCCTAAGATCTAATCCCATCATGTCTTCCCTGTCAACTTTCCTCATTAATGCCCTGCACTGCATGCCCTTAACAAACAAACAAACAAATAAATAAACAACCGAGAATAGGCCACAATATTTGTGTCTGATCGAGTCCAGTTTTATCACTTAAAAGATCAACAGAAAATACTAGTATTTTAAATGTTATATATTGGGGGGAGAGTTCAACGTTATACATCTCCCATCATTTCATCCAAAGTACCATGTTTACTTTTTCTGCTGTTAATACTTTTATATGACTAGCTGTCACTTTTTATATTACTAAATTCCAACACCTCATTTTATAACCTCATTTATAGTCCGTAGGGAAGCTCTCATTGGGAGTATAAACAAGTGAACACACTGGTATGAAAATGACATGGCTGTAGTAACGAGAAGGAGGGAGCTGTGTACCCATACACTCAAATGGACTGGGATTTCTCTGTGATCTCAGAAAGACGTCCATGCACAGATGATAGATCATATTTGACCTGTCATTACATGACAAAAATCCTCCTTAGGACACAACGTGCAGTGTCTCGCTGACTTATTGCACGGTTATTACACAAGTTTTTATATTTTGATTAAGCAATAATACAACTGTTTAATAACCACAATGGACAATGGACAAAAAGCAGTTGTTCATCAGGCTGGTGTCCAGGGACGGGAAGTTGGCAGAGAGTGCTATTCTGTTTGGATAACCCCTGATGTAAAAAATGGTTCTTTTCAAGGACCAGATGGTTGAGTGTGCCGCAGCATGGAGACGTCATGGAAAATATTAACCGTGAACTAAACTACAGTGATAAAACGCAAACTTTGCCAATCCAAGTGATTACTATAATCAAAGGCCAGATTTCAGCGTTACATGTTGTGAAGCGAGATATGTCAAACAGAGGCAATGTTCAATGATGAAAAATTGGTTTTGACACTGGTTTGTCTACTGCTAGGCAAGCCTTTTTATGTGTAAAAGCAAAGAACAACTGTGATCAGTTTGTAATTATGTTTAATCTCCGTAAACTATCAATGTAAAACTTTACCTATTAACCACTGATTTAAAAAGAATACCACTTTTAAGGCTTTTTTCCAATACGTCCAAGGATGAGACTGAATTTCTCTTTTTTTCATCTCAAGCTGGAGAAGTTTACAAATGACCGAGACACTGTCAGAGGTAGTTGAGGTGTTTCCAAGTGTCCAACCACATGTTCTCTGTGGTTCCAGCTGACATGCTTTGACTGGGGCTTGCAAATTAGTCTGAAGAGCGAGTCACTGACATGTCTTTGTTTGAAGTAAGACAATGTGTCTTTCTTTGCAGGTGATTTCAGTGGTAATCATCAACTGCGGAGACAATCTTATCTGCAATTCATGTCAAATGTAATTTCGCTAATGTAAGACATTTTCCCCAAGACTTGCCATGATTTAATGGCTTCGCTCTGGACCAAAATGGAAATGACTTTTCCATCTTTAAATCATGTGGGAAAAGCTGATTAAAAGGGTTCATTCCAAAGCTCCATACATAAAAAACATACACTATAAAAACAGATTCCTCCATAGATTCTTCACCCAGAAATAGTTATTATTGTTATTATGAGTTATTATATAGTTATTGTGAGCCTCCTTTCGACAACGGTTCTGAGCCGAAATGAGTACACCTCACTCCGTTCCATTTCGAACCGGACTTGTGTGAATGGTTATAATTTGTATTTCCACTAGCAGTGGAGTAGGACTTCCCTTCGACAAATTACAGCGACATCAAGTTGTGGGATGACAGCATTCTATTGACATTAGGGCTATGGCTACACAAGTTAACAGTTGGCATGTAGGATGACATTTTTACTATATCTCAATACCTACATCATTAAGCCCTTCCACTGGATTGGTTTGCAACTGTGCCGACTGGGCACGGTTTTAACCGTGCCGTTTCAAACAAAGCCAAAGTGTGGACAAATAGAAATGCAATTGGAACCGACTGTTTTCAGAACCGTTCTATGGTGCAGTGGAAAGGGCCTTTTAGTGTTTGACTTTTTTTCTTTCTTTCTTCTTTCTTTTTTCTTTTCTTTTTAAATACATTTTTCCCCAGAAATATTTGTATTCATTATAGGCAGGATGCAACCCAGATGACAGCATTAGGAGGTACCAATTCAAGAGGCTTACGTGCCCTTTTTATTTCTCCTTTTTCTGCTAAATACAGCACTGAACGTTTACCAATCCCATCTTACTATCATGCCAACATAGGCATGAAATAAAAGCCTTCCATTGTATCATTAAGTAAATTTAGCCTTAGCTGGCACCTTTAATGGCCAGTCAACCTGTCTATGGGAACTGCTTCATTTGTATTTTCTGCTGACGTGCTTTGGAAAGTGTGGAGTCAGTGACTTGTCACTGTCTCGCTAGCAGTTTTTTGGTGGGGACTCACATGCTGTGGGTGGCCTGGGATCTCAAGGGTAAGTGAGCTGTTTGGTATGCGACTATTCTTTCCATAGAGACCTGACATCTCCGATACACTCACACAGCACTACCCTTTTCCAGTGTTGATAACCAACCTAGTAAGGAGCCAATATTTAGTGG
Source organism: Gymnoscopelus braueri (assembly GCF_963280865.1). NCBI lineage: Eukaryota > Metazoa > Chordata > Actinopteri > Myctophiformes > Myctophidae > Gymnoscopelus > Gymnoscopelus braueri. Next base: position 39,316,696 of record NC_137604.1, read on the forward strand.
ACAGAAACCTCATGCAAACATAAGCAGGTAGGACAGAGTCATTATTTTCAATCAAAAGCACATGTGTAATATCACATTTTCTGCACATTCATTGGATCAAATACACAACATTGTTAACCACAAAATGAGTGTGGAGCTGAATAATTATTGCAGTTTCCCCCGTTTTACTGTCAGTGGAATGTGAGAAAATGATTTATGGTGTCTCTCAACACTTTAAATTGAAGGGGTAATAAAACATCCATAAAAACAAAACAGGTTAGTCCTTAGTCCTTTTCTTGTACTTTCATCACTGCAGCGATTTGCTCATCTAGGCAATATATAACATAATACGCTAACACAGACAGACACTGTATAAAAGCTGTTTATATGGAAATAAAGTACAATTGCAAGCTATTATGAAGGAGTGCATCGACACCCAATTAAAAGAAAATCGTTTTTATTACCTTAAAAACATATTTTCTCAGCCAAGAGAGCAGATTATAAAATAGTGTATATAACAACAAACAACATACAGTACAGACAACCCAAGAAATCATATAAATCCAAGATGTGCAGGTTCATCAAAATACACTAGATTTTTTTCTTTTTTAGAAGTGTAATGCTTAGACCACAAAGACTCACCACACATTTCTCAAAACCTTGCTCTATTCAAGACATTTCACTGGGTTAGATTCAAGAACGTGTTTACTTATTTGCTTAAAAAATAGCTTCACAAAGACACACAGTAAAGTAGAACAGGATAAATACACATGGCTAAATTTGTTTTAGTTTTTTTATTGTTATTGTAATTATTTTTGAATATACAAGTATGGACATAACTTGAGCATTATACATTTTGAAGTTGCATTACATTGTATTGAGATATTTCCAACAGAGAAACATCTGGTGAACACATTCACATAAAAGGTAACACTGAAACGCTCACTATAGTCTGTAAAAATAGTTTAATGACTCAAGGAAAAGTTGAGGTAACACTTTACTTATTCCAGTGTATTAACCTGTATATTAATCTATGTAAAACAATTTGAAGTGCACAATAATACACAGTTAGTCAGAATAGTGCATTTTGCATTGCATAATAATGGATGAATTCATTCATAAATGATGAATAGTAAATTTACTTTTTAAGATGTAAAAACAGTGTTTAGTAAACATATTATAATCAAAGTAGTTTGTTAAATATCATAGTTAACATCATCAAGTTGTTTTTGTATGCATGTTTATGGCGGCCAGGTGGATTATGCCCAAATATGAACATTGTCAGCACAAATCAGTGTTGTTAGAAAACTATTTCTGTTGTGTCTGTCACAAATATGAAGATCCCTAACGTCAGCACAAGAGAGAGCCTATTTCACCCACGCGATGACATCAAATCAGACCTTGATCAGCAAGAGAGAGAGAGAGAGAGAGAGAGAGAGAGAGAGAGAGAGAGAGAGAGAGAGAGAGAGAGAGGAGGACATGGAGAAAGGAAGAAAGCCTATTTCACCCACGCAATAATCCAGAGAGAGAGAGAGCGAGAGCCTGTGCACACAAAAACACTGGCAATGCTGGGTAAAGACCTGAACAGGATGACTGAAGCGTCATTTGCAATGTGTTGGCAGGTGTTGACAATGCTTATTTTGCTTGCTTGCTTAGTTACTAATTATTTTGTTAAGTGTTCATTAAAATGAATGAAGTCTTTTTGCAAGTGTTAATGTTTCATTATAATTTTTTGCTTTTTATTATATTGTGGCAATTTCATGCCTTTAGTTTTTGATTGACAATGGTTCATCATAACTTAAGTTGCCCTGGATAAGAGCATCTGCTGAATTTAAACTGCGAATTGATTGGGCAATGTAAAGAGAGCGACAAGAAAGGTATAGGACAGAATAGAGATACAACATTTAACACAATTATCTGTGTTGGAATTGAACCAGGAATGTTATGATTATAAAGTGAAATCTGAACACTAACCATTACACTACCAGTACACAAGAAAGGCGTGTATTGTCACAATTTCCTGTTAACCAAGCAAGGGAATGTTACTTTGTAAACTATTCTTCACCTTACAGCTTTTCACAAAGACGTAATATGTTAAATCTGAATGCAAGCCGAGATAATATGAATAATACAATGAGATAATATTCACAAACATTATACAAGGGGGGTAGGTCGACTCGCTGAACGGCAAACAGAGGTGGCTGAAGTTATATCGTTAAATCCCATACTCTTTCAGTAAAAGTAAGTTTGAGTCAACATGCAGAGGACATAGTGAAAAACTGTCAAAAGACAAATTGAAGGGGCGCCCGCTGGCCGTACCGGTCCAGGTGCATACCACATAATATGCTGGTAATCCAGCTTAACAGCGTGTCGCGGGTTCCACTCCCGATCCCAACGACCTTTGCTGTGTGTCACCCCCATCTCTCTCCCCATTTCCTGTCAGCCTACTGTCCTGTCAAATAAAGGCATAAAAGCCTCCAAAAATATATTTTAAAAAAGCACTCTGTGGCTCAGTGTGCTGAAGATACTGAGGTTAGGATTTCAAGCCTCATTACTTTTAAAAGTACATTTTGAAAGACGATGTGTATAGGGCAGACTATAAAGCCGTCCGATGACAGGCACAAATCCGGAATGACTCTGTGTCTCAGTGAGTTAAACATCAAGATAAAGATACTAAGGTTGTGAGTTCAACCCTCAACTTTAGTTAAAACTTGAAAAGCAAGTGGGCACAGTGAGTTCAGCACTTGGCTGATGATGTGCCGTTTGCAAGGTCAGCCTTTGATACTCTTACATTACCAATATGCTTTGAAAGCCCATATCCCAGGATAAAGGTTGAAAAGCTCTTGAAAAATACGTAGAGGTTATCTTGGTTTTAGTAGCTCAGTGTGTTCAGCACATGGCTGAAGATGTTCCGATTGTGTGTTATTCTTGGCTTCTTTGAAATGCAAATTGTTTTTGTACTATATTTCATGCCAATTTCCAGTGTATTTAGAATGCTAAATTGAATAAACAGAATATAAAAAAGCTGTCTTATGTTTTTCAAAAACTTTTTCACCAACATGCTGTAGTGTGTAGTAGCCTATAGCATTGTTTCAGCAGCATATTTTAAACAACATAGTTTATAGTATTATGTTTTTTCAGCATGAGCATGACTTTTTCTAATGATGCATACTATATATATACAGTATCTCTATAGTCATTAGACGAAACAGGTCTTTCAGAGTTTTCATATTCCTGATTGGCTAAGATTGGCTTCCAAAGTTTGCAAGAGTGCTCCGTTTTGAACCAAATGCCTCAAATCATGAACACAGCGTAAGTTTTGCAAGCACATTCCCACTAGGCTGAGGAAAATGCCACTTGAAAATGTTCAACTCAGTCTCATGGTGGCGCTATAACAGGCCAATTCGTGTTTTTACCTATAACTGCACCGATCTGTGTAAAACTTTGTATGCGTAGAGGCTAAGGAAAAACCTTTCCCCTGCATTTTTACATCTGCCTTTTAAAGCGCCACCAGGAGGACTTATGTAAAAAAAGATATATATTATATATATATTTTATCCAAATTTCACACTAATCGGTACACATGATCTCTATAGTCATGTGATCAAGAGGGATCTGTTTGATTTTTCATATTCCATCCTGATTGGCTAATATTGACATCTAAAGTTTGCAGGAGTGGCCTGTTTTGAACAAAATGCCACAAATCATGAACACAGCATCCGATTGCAATGAAACTTTGCACGCAGATTCGCACTACGTTGGAGGAACAAATGCCACCCCTTTAACATTGCCCTATTATAGTGCCACCAGGAGGCAGATTTTTGCAAAACATTTGTTTTATATTACTCCTACAAATTTTGTCCAAACACCACGCAAATCGGTACACATTATCTCTATAGTCAAGTGGGCAAGACGGATCCACCTGCTTTTTCATATTCCATCCTGATTGGCGAATTCCGAACATTGCTGGCCCTCAATAACCTAGCTGACCTGGCGGAGACCTGTGCTCCAAGGAGCACCTGTTTTGGTTTCATTGCAGTTTTCCTTGTGCATTAAAGTAGTTCACCCCCAAAAAATCTTATTTTCAATCAATTACACACCCCATGAAGCCTTGAATTCATGGATTTGTTTTGGTTTTTGTCGCATTCCTACGCCAATAATTTGATGACGGGGTGTATTTCCAGTAGGAAACACAAAGAGTCTACTTTGTGTCTCCTACCGGATACATTAGCATCTTTCCACCGGTAATCAAATTATTGGCTTAGAAATGCGAGAAAAAAAAATCCATGAATCCATGGATTCAAGGCTTCATGGGGTGTGCAATTGATAGAAAATACGTCATTTTTGGGGTGAACTACTCCTTTAAGGTTGTTAGTCTTCAAAACCTGCTTTGTAGTAAAGAGTAGGCCACCCTTGGTGGGATTTGAGCCTAGGAGCTTGGGAACGTAGAGAGCATCTTAACACTGTGAGCCACCATGCTCCTTGTTTGTTTAATCACACATCACCATTCTCCTTGTTTCTTTTTTATTCATACAACAGCTATATGACATTTGTGGCCGGGATACAGATGAGTTCGTCAACGTTCGGACCTAGACTGTCAAAATAAAATGTTCAATAACTAGAACTTAAATATGTTCAAAAAATGTCCACAACAGAAGCCAACACTGTAGAAGTGAAGAACAATAGAAGCCCACTGTGACACCGTATGCTGTTCTAAATTGTATTCATCCTGTTAGACTTGATGGAAAAATCATGGCACTTTGGCTGTCGTCAAAAAGAAGGACTCAATAAAATGTAAGATTATTGTTCCAAAAAAGGGCTTTGTTTACAACGTGGTTGTTTTAAAGAGCATCCGGCCAGCGATGAAAGATTAGTTTGATGCTGTCGCATCCTCTGAAGTGGTTAGACTAACAAACCAATGGAACAATATCCCTCTTTATCTGTCCTTGTTTGTTTTGCTTTATGTGAAAGCTACACTTTTATTGCTTGAAATTCCATTCTCTGGGACATTGGGGTATGAGTTTCTTCTTTCCTTTCACTGAACATAATGTATATTTTGTCATCCTCACATGCTGTGTCACTTGCTGAATTGAACTGATGTTCTGCTAAAAAACACACAACGCAACGTGTTTTTTAATCTATTCTTTTCAGTGTGCGACTGTGGTATGACAAATTATTAATAATTTATTAAGGCCCCTAATCCCTAATGATCGCTAGCCCCTACTTTAGTGTTTCTCAACGAGGGCCGTACAGCCTCCCAGGGGGTGTACAGAAAGTTCGGGGGGCGCTGAAAGCAATTATCCTATATTAAAATTGGCTTAAGGGAGGACTGGCGGGCGGGCGGCCCGAACCTCTAGCTCTTTAAAGGGGGGCACTGAGGTGCTCTTTGTTTTTGTGCTCAGCAGTTCAATATATTCAAATGTACATTTTCTTAATTTCATAGACTATTATTCATTGACAATCAAAAGTGTGACAGTGTTGCTTGCCGAAAAGAACACAACTACAAGCCAACAACTTGTCATGATGCAACGCGTTCTTGGCCTGTACATGCGACATGTGACAGGGTCATACTGACCATGATACTGACATGATACTGTCATGATACTGACATGATACTGTCATGATACTGACAATGATACTGACATGATACTGACATGATACTGTCATGATACTGACCATGATACTGACCATGAGGCTGACCATGAGACTGTCATGAGACTGACCATGAGACTGACCATGAGACTGACCATGATACTGACATGATACTGACATGATACTGACCATGATACTTATAATGATACTGTCATGATACTAACCATGATACCGACATGATACTGTATATGATACTGGCATGACACTGACCATGATACTGACATCATACTGACATCATACTGTATATGATACTGACCATGATACTGACATGATACATGATACTGACATGATACTGACATGATATTGACATGATACTGACCATTATATTGACATGATACTGACTTGATACTGATGTCAGTATCAGGTCAGTATCATGGTCAGTATCATGTCACAGGGCTGTGACAGGGCCTGTCAGAAGTGACCCAGTGCAAATGTTCATTGTTGGAATCAAAGTCTAACTATGTTATTCTTAATTCTTTGCCTGCCACCGAGGAGATTCCTTGTCAGATTCTGCTAAGGCGCAGCCTGCCACTGACGAGATGGACGAGATTTTGAGTTTTCAGTGTGAATGATCCCAGGATCACCGAAGAAGAGTACACCTAGAAATCACGTGATCACAACAAAATGAAGCCGGTTTCGTGTAGTGTTATAGGATTTATAAAAGTCCCTTTTTTCTCTGCTTTCTGTTGTTTTTGGCGGAAACAAGCCACATTCAACTGGCCGTAACTATGGAATGGATTACTGCGACCGGACACTTCCCCCCCCCCCCGATTCTACAAGACCCATGTGTGTGTATTGAGGCGATCTCCGTGAGGACACCGGTCACGGATAATATTCCATGATTTTTCAAAGGTACAGCAAAATCGCTCATTTTCGCTGGCAGTGGGGTGACACTATTACACGATCTACTATTTGGCAGTTAAAGAGTTAATTATCTTGGTTTGGTTCCTGATTCTTACTCCTAGCTGTACTTCTCCTGCTTCCCTTACTGCTGCTGCTGACACCTGCATTTTCCTCCAGTGATCAATAAAGATGTATCTTATATCATTTCATAAACAATGTAACAATATAAACCATGACATCTTTTGGAGGTCCTCTGTCAGCGCACTGCCCTTGGAATTTCTCTTCAACCTTAACCAGTGGCCATGATGACTACAAGCAACAGCAAGACCCATGTAACCAATGATACAAAATACATTCTTTAATTCATTCATCACTGTAAATACACAGGGGGAAAAAACAATATCAGTGGAAAGTATTCACACAAACAACATTATTCAGTGGGATATAATTCATCATTTACACTCCATTTACACAAACTATATTTGAGAGGTTGATGTGTTTGCCTTTATTTTATAATAAACTCTGATGAATCCAGATGTAGAATTCAACCACAGCTACTTCATCTATCTTACCACCTTAGCCTATACCATTGGTTCTCAAACTTTTTAATTTCAAGGACCCCCATAACTCTCCGAATTTGGACCCCCCAAGAAAGGACTTTGAAAACCACTGGCCTATACACATCAATCTACTTTATTATGAATTGAGCCACCTGCACTCACCCAATCTCATCCTTTTCCTTTCCTCACCTGGTAATTTTGCTGTTACACTTAAAGTATTCATATGTTTATTATATGTACATGATATACAATGATTCTTAAATACATTTTGACTGTTTCCAATCTATTTACAATATAAGAGCTTATTGATATATATTTTTTGATGATTACAAAACATGTGTACTTAAAACTCTAAGAAATAAAACATAAGAGGCATGTGTAATATTGCATTATGCACGTAATTAAGTTATTGTTTTTTTAACCACTTGAACCGAGCATCCCTATTCTGGGGCCAACATTCAGCGAAAAATAGCTGTTCCACAAACTCAAAACACGTTGCATCATGATGTGTTGGGAGCTTGTAGATCGGTTATTTTCACCAAATATATTTAGAGTGAGAGGGGGCCTACATTACCTACAAGGAGATACATTATAACCCTTGGGAATCCGGTCAACACATCTAGGGTTTAAGTGGTTAAAGTATGAGACATGTAGTTAAAATAATAAGCTGATACCTCTTCACATCCAGTACAACTCAAAACTGCACAGTATTTCATTGAAGGGAAAAAATAACATTTACTGGGATCTGCATCAATATTACAGGTGCAAAAAAAGCACTGAGTAGTTATATTGAATATGTGTAGTTACGATCAATATTCTTAAACGTTCACTGGTTCTGGCTGTATAGATGAATAGAGCTGCAAGTTCACTTCTACCCATGGATTTGTTCATAGCACTTCCGGTCCAATGTGGAGGTGATTTGAAATGTAGGGGTTCAGATAAGTCTGGTATCACTCTGGCAGAGAGTGAACCGTTTCGCACACAAAAATGCACAGATGGAGCCATTGTGAAAGAAACACTTACTGCATGCACAAAAATCAAGTTTTGTTCCATTGTCAACACTGAAGATAAAAAGAATGATGTGGAAACGAGTTGGTTGAGTTTTGTGTTACAATATGCAAATGAAGGGAAAGTACATAAAATTACAAAAAAATAAATTAAATACATCTTTGCAGTGCTTCCAAGATAAATACATGAGGCAGGATTTCTATACAATGGCTTCAACTGTACCACAACAGACCTGAAATTGATCAAAAGACCTTGTGGTGAAGGGCAGAGTCAAACTCATCATTCTGTGTCGATGTCTTCCTTCTCTGGTACAACAATTTTGATTGCACCACATCAAAGTCATATAACTCATATGTTACTACACAAGTCAATATTTGTAGTTTATGTATAATATATGCAATTCGATTTTAGTAAGATACAGCCAATGTACTGTAGGCCAAGACATTATGGATGTGCAGTTATGTCATTCTGAATTCATCTTCTACTAAAACTTGTGCTAAATATTCATGATAGTTCAGAAGTTTGAGAGTAATTTGACTTATAGAAAATCCAATTTGAAATATGTGCATAAACCAGAAAATAAGAAAGGTCTAATTTGTGACACAACTAAGAACTGAATACATCTGCCATAATTTCCTGAACTTTTTGTTTTGTTTTTTGGTGCAGACAAAGAAGTAAATGGCTGTAGAATGTACAGGAAGAGTACAGTATGGCTTTTCTTTAGTCTTATTGATGACACTCATAGGATGTCCAATGAGAGTTTTCTAGCAGTATCACCTCCATTGGCAAAATGTCCACCATGCCTTACATGGAGCAAACTACTGGAACTAGCTAATTTATAACTAACCTTGCGGTTCCCTGAAGTTATGAGGAGATTCGTATATGAGATTGGAGAGTGATCACTGTCGATGGAGAATGGTGGGGGCGGGAGGTGGGATTGTGGGCACTGTACTGTACTGTAGGTGTGTGTGTGTGTGTGTGTGTGTGTGTGTGTGTGTGTGTGTGTGTGTGTGTGTGTGTGTGTGTGTGTGTGTGTGTGTGTGTGTGTGTGTGTGTGTGTGTGGTGGGTGAGGCTGGAACCACTCACAACACACGTGTTAAAGCATTCCCAGGTCATGTTTTTCATCTCTCCTGGAGTAACAAGCAGTGATGGACCAGCATAGTCCATAGTCTGTTTGTTGTCACTCTCTGTCTTTTGCATTTCTTTTTTCACTTTTTCACACAGCTCCATATTCTTGCAAAAACAAAGTTTGTATTCTTTCCTCGCCTCGGCAAGATGGAGAAAGAGGAGGGGGAGAGGAGGGGGCTCCTATCTGCTGACAGCAGCAGCTGTGCATTTTCCTAACCTCCTCCTTTTCATGTTCTTTTTTTTTATTATTTTTATTTTTTTAGATCTTTTGGCACATGTGGAGCCTGGATCTGGAGGACGAGGTGGCATCTTTCCACACCTTGCAGGAGAGGCCCTTGGCGCAGTCACAGCGCTGGAAGATCTCCAAGCCGTGGGAGCCCTTCTTCCTCTGTTTGGTACACACTTCACCCTGCACCAGCACTGGCTTGCAGATCTTGGTCCAGAAGTGCCGGGCGCAGCAGAAGCCCTCAGAGCAGTCAGATGAGCGCAGGCAGGGGTCGCCCTCATGACCTGCAAAGTGAGGGGAGGGGAGACAGATGCGTAAATTAGCACTTAATACTGTAGTTTAGACTAGAGCCTGCCCAATGCCAGATATTTGAGTCTGATGCCGCCCCCGATTTTGGCGAGTCCTAGACAACAGATTACAGATGTTTTGACCGATATTTTGTGAAAAACTGCAAATGTAAAGTTTATATTTGAGAACATTTAACTTATACGCAACAAATACCAAAAAAGAAACACAAATAACTATCAATGTCTTGCTCTACTATAGTCCCTATTTTGGAATAGCAAGCTCACAACATGTCTCTCACGACGCAATGCGTTGTGAGCTTGTAGATTGGTATTTTTTTATGCGCAACACCGCCATACAACAAAGTACAAAATAGGTGGTTAACACCATAAATAATATTACATTCTATCAAATATGCACTACTACTGATCAACTGAACAATGTTCCCGTCCTGTGAATGTACCAGTGTGTTTATGTACCCAAACTATAAGTATGATCTTGAGGAATCAGCTGTCAGCCTGACTGAACTACTGACTACTACCATCATTATTATTACTAGACCATACCCGGTGAAGGGCGCAGACGAAAGTAGTTGCAAACTTGGGGTTATTGCACGTCCTGTAGCGCGGTCCCCCCGCGGGTCCCCCCGCGGCACCCCCCGCGGTCACCCCTCCCCACGGGCAACCCCCCCCACCCCAACGGGCAACCCCCCACACACCCCCCCGTCGCGGAACCCCCCGGGTCCCGTCGCAAACACACACACACACACGCAACGTTTAGCGCGACACACATACGAGGCCGTCGCGCGAACACAAATAATGTACATTTTGACACGTGCCTCCCCAACGTGCATACACGGCCGCCGAGGCGAGTGTTCTGTGTGTGCAACAGTGTAACGTTGTGGTGTGTGCAACAGTGTAACGCTGTGGGGCTGTAGATGCGACGCATGCGCACACACAGAGTCAGCGTGTGTGTCGCGGCTGGATTGGATGCGACGCATGCGCAGTTTCATCGGGCACAGACGAAGACCCCCCAAGACGGACGGACGGACGGACAAAATTATAGGAGGATTATGATAGTTTTCTCTTATTTATGCACAGTTACTGTATGGACATGAATTCATGATGTGAAAACCAAAATAAAAATAATATGCACTAATTTCATAGAGCAGGAACTGTGTGAGCAGGGATTTGAGGGAGAATATTTCAAAGGTTACAGTAGCTTCTGTCCAGCCAAAAGTGTTATTGGTACAAAAGTGTATAATATGTTAATTAACAACATTTATGGGTCCAATTTTGGTGGAATGAAATATAAACCTTTGTCACAAGTCACGACCTGTGGAGTTTAAACCACACATAAATGAGTTACTGCTGTTTTCCTTTAATAGAGCAGTGTAGATCTACACATATACAGTATATATACTGTAGCTTGGAGCAGTAAAACATAATCAAAATAAATGTCTCAGAGAAAGATAAACTGCATTCATGAGAATTGTAAGGACAATGTTCTCTGTAAACGATATATTGCACAGCATTTAAAAGTGATCTTGTAGTTTATAGTAGTGTGTTGCCAATAAAACAACAAAGAACTAAGGCCATGTATGAGGGAGGAAATGTACAATCATCGTTGATTACATTTGTATGGCTTCCATACAAAGCCAGTTTATGCAACTCTTACTTCAAATTGCATTATGTGGCCCTGTTAGTGAACTGGAAATGTATTTAGGCCTCTATAAAATTCAAGCAAGCCATTTCCTGATTTATTAACCAAATTATCCTCTTAGGTTGCAACTTGATATTCTTGGCAGGAGGTTCACATTACTGTTTCAAATGCATAATTAGTACAACAAATATTTATTAGACATGTCATTTAGTCATGCGAATTTTCTGTGTAACCGTTCTGAATGTGTTTACCTCTCGCCAGAGGCCGCTTCAACATGCAAGCCAGCAGTGGTACACAGTCCTGACTCAACCACACTTTACTGATTATGAAGTTCAGACCATAGGCACGGTGGAACTAAGACCCTTAAGCCATAATTATTGCTGTATTTTCTGTGTGAGTTGAGGTTTCCTACAGCACCAATTCTTAGAGATAAAGTGTTCCAGCATAAGGTCATAACAATCAAATAACATTCTGAGGCGAGTCAAGCGCAAATAAAATGAAAAGGCCTTTTAAATGACCTTATAAATTGACATCAATACAGCAATTTTTTTTCTTAATGTACCAAGTTCAGCAGTGTGGCTTACGTCGTCTTGAGCGTAGTATGTTTATAGTAGGGTCATTTAAAATGTCTCATTACAGTTATTACTGTATCGATGGGGCTTCATTCACTTGAAATGAGTGCCAAACAAGGGCGGGAGTAGGGGGGGGTGAGTTATTAGCATTACGCACCAGGCCAAGCCTACATTCTGTGGTTCTCACTCACGTACCAGGCAAGACCGACGTGTGCCTGTCAATGACTTTTTGAATGCATGTTTTATGTTGGTGCAGACACAGCAGGAGCATTGTGGTTTCTGTCTAGAGTCCCCCGTGCTGTGGCTTGGGCTCACAGACCTATCACTGATATACGAGCAGAGGGGTAATTATCAAAGTAGTTTGTGGACTCCCCCCCACCCCCCCACCCCCAGACACACACACACACACACACACACACACACACACACACACACACACACACACACACACACACACACACACACACACACACACACACACACACACACACACACACACACACACACACACACACACACACCGAAACTAAGTTGGTGGGGTTTGCAGACAATAGACTGACTAACAAAATGCAGGTATTCAGCTATTTGGACTAGGTTCAGTGAGGAATAACAAAGAGGAATTGAGCAAAAAACAACACAGGTGGTCTTTGTCGGTCAGTTGAGGACAGTCAGGTTGCCAGCAAAGATAATGGGAAAAGGAAGACGTCTTTGTAATAGTTTACTTTACAATGGCCTTATTCCAGTGCATTACCTTGTGCATCAACCTATGAAAGGGTATTGTACACAATAATACTATCTTATAGTGTGGGGGAAATACGCCAGTGATGTCAAACGTGTTGTTTTGCATCATCAGATCCTCATCCACACATCAGAACGATGAGATCTAGGTTCAAAATAGGCGAAGTTTAATGAAAATGTTCATTAATTAATACTATAGTAAAGTACGTCCCACATTGTATTTGTATGTTATTGTGTCTACAATGTAGACTCTACATCATGTTTTAGGGTTATTCTCATATGGCATTCAGGAGTACTACTGTACATTGAAAACCTTTCCATATAGGTCATGGCACAGGTTAATACCCTGCAATAACACCACTGTAAAGTAACAGGTAATTGGACCTTACCTTTGAGTGAGTGCTTAGTGTGTGCTTTCCCATTCTTTTTCCAGCCATGGTCCTTGGTGGCGAGTTTGTTGTGTTCGTCCAAAGCAGAAATGTGAGGAGATATCACACTCTCAGAAACAGGGACGCAAATATCTACAAAGAATCAAAGAAAGGCAAGTGTCTTCAATTTGTTTATGACTACATGACCCTGGTGTGATTTACGTATGTCTTGTGCAAACCAAATGTATCTTTTGGGCTGATATAAGCCTTGAACTTGAACTGACATTTTTAAAGTCTGTCTGAAATGTCCACATCTCTGGGATAGACAGTGCTACACAGTCAAATCTGCAGTGTTCATGTATCCACTCCAAATGTAACCAAATGGAATCCCTTTGGTTACAATTGTACACTCTCAGAATTGTATTAACAATTTATACGCAAAAAAGGTTTTATAACAAATATTCCCGACGGGGCAACAGACACTGTCACATCTCAAAATCACATCATTCACAATAGAGAAATAAAATGAGGATTAGTTTTTTCCCAGTGGTCCAGAATCAAGACACTGTCTCCTGCATGTCTAAATATAACAGACATGCATATTGAGACATGCAATCTCAATATCTCAAATCAATACAAGTGTTGATTTGAGCCCTAGCCGTGATCATAATGATGTGTACTTGAGAACCATACAAATTGAGGCAGGTGTGTCTGCTGATGGTCCTATATTTAACATATCCAAGGGAGGTCAGGGTTCAATGCCCGGCCGTGTCATACCAAAAACTATAAAAATGGTACTAATGCCGCCCTACTTGGCACTTAGCATCAAGGGTTGGATTGGGGTAAGTCTCTGTGACATACTAGGAACATGTCCAGGGGGTGAACTTGTGCATCAAGCTGCCTCACGCTATAGAAACAGGAGATAGGCTCCTGACCAATGGGACACATATGGCTCGGGGACCATTGGTTCCCTAGGCTACTACTTTACCCTGTCCCTCTATACTATCTAAATAAAACTACATTCTATTCCTTTAATTCTCCTACTACAGTACGTACAGTTGCTACAGCGATTGCCTGGGCAGCACATGGCATCTCTATGGCACCGCTTCTTCCTCCTGCGGCAGGTGAGGCATCTGGATGGAGCCTGCTGGGGACTGTGGCAGTAGCTACCCACACTGCACTCCTTGTCGTTGCTACATGGATACACCTGTGGAGGCAACACAGTCCATGAGTATACCCAGTGATGATGATAATAATACAATTAAAACATTTTTTATAATAAAACAGAAGAAGAAGAAGAAGGCGAAGAAAGGGGAACATGTATTTGTATCCTACTAAAACGTTTCATTGTACAGTACAATCCTCCAGTGTTCCCATACATAACCAATACATTATTTTCTGAATTGTATTAATATTATTATAAATATGACTAATCCTCATCCTGGTGGTGAATATTGTGCGGCTGTCACCTCATCAAGACATTTATTTCTCGCTTACATCAAGTTTGGGGCTGTTAGCAAACCTATCAAACTGTGTAAGACTGTATGGAGAAAAAAAGGTGTAAACAATACTATGGCACCAACCTGTAATAATCTAATTTACTTATTTATTAATTTTTCTTTGCTCGACTGGAAAATATGACACTGTGCTTTAGTCCAGGTTAACTTAGCAGCAAATCTGTCATCCATAACTATCAGTTTCATAAGTGTGCTATAAAACACAGGCTTAATGGGCCACCAGACATTATGGAAAACATTTTTTTTTGTTCCACATACAGTCATATAAATTCCACTTTTAGAACCCTACTTCTAACTATCACATATTACGCCAGTAGTATATTTATGCAATGACAACAAGCTTGAGTTGAAATTGCCGGAGACAGTAGCCAGTTTAACAGTGTGCTCTCTGTTCCCTCCTGAAGACAGACATTGTGTTTTCCAGGCATGGAAAACAGACGGTAGAGGGACAAACATGTCTCTAACTGTTACGAGTCCCAAAAGCCAGGAAAACTATTTCAAGATTCCAAACAATGGACCCATTGGGATATCTCCACCAAGACAAAATCAACTTCGATTCTCTCGATCAAGTTTAAGTGAGTCTGTACAGAGGTACTCGGTTAATTACACCCCTGGAGTAGTCAGCTAGATTTGTTTCTCTTTTTCCTTGGATACATTGAAGGTTAAACACATTCATACAAACAAATGCAATAAATATTTGGCTTCCGGTGGTTCTATTCTGTTTCATCTCATGTTCCTTCATGGAAAACATTTACAATACTGAGAACATTATGTACAGTAAGCACCCCTTATGTGCTTGAGGGTGAGCAGCTACGCAGAAACCTAGTTTAGATGTTGGTGAGACCACGTAACTGGGTTATGGAATAGACACCTCCCATCACAGATGCATGGTGAGCGCAGGCCTATAATGCCTCCTTTCTGGAACCTTTATCTAGCAATGTTTGAGTATGCAGTGGCCATGGGTGCTCTTTTACACAGTGAAATCCTGGTATCATAGTATGCTAGTATATTAATTTAACTTAAACTGTAACTTTAAATATGGACAATTTTTTAGGTTAAATTAATACTTTTTACTGTGATTTTACTGTGCAGCGACAACCTGCTTCACATCAGGGTGATTCCCAGTTAAAACACAATGATCTACTCTTCTGCTCCCCAAAGCAAATGGGGAGGTCAAATGCCTTGCTCAGGGGCACCTGAGACGAATTTCTATTATCCAGCCAAGCTTGGAAGCCATGTGGGATTGTGGGGTATTCCTCAGCAGCGATGCCTGCTGTTAAATTGATTCAATAAGTTGAGTGAGATGACAGAGGTTGAGAAACCACCACTTTGCCTTCTATGAATGTAGTCACCACAGTCCACAGCAGCTGGAAACAAAACCTAATCAAAGCCCAGCTCACATTTTCCATAACAGGCGCAAGCAACAATAGGAGATATGAATGGAACGGCTGTCACAACGTAATGCCTTGCACATGGGCGTCTCACTGCCTCTGGGTTTGGAGAGCGAGCAAACGGATTGAAACGCAACAATATCGCAAATTGAATTAGTCCCTCGGTCAAGTGAAGTAATGTCATGAATTTACACTGAAACTCATTGAAGGAGAGAGACACCATGACGGAAACAGCTGCAAGGAAGTATTAGTGAACAGATCCATTGGACAAGACACAAAAAGGACTCCGACAGCTCTTTTTCTTTCATGGCTGCACATTTTCTGTCATCATCCTCTGACAACTCACACTTCCTCCCATCAGATTTGTTCCTTTTTTTCATTTTTACTTTATCCAGGGGAAACCGAAAGAGGGCCCTGTCCCACAATTACACACATTAACGCTTGGGAGATGCGATGCCCACTGCATCCGCTCTCTTACTGTGTGCCGACTGAGTAGCTCTAGACATTGGAATCTTTGGGAAGCATATGTGCCATGCTCAAGGGCACGATGATGATAATAGTGGGGCCTATGTATGTACTTGCACATATATGTTTTCTTTGTCAATAAACGCACATATATGTTTTCTTTGTCAATAAAGATGTCGAAATCAAATGTAGGCAGAATTTGTTGAGGGAGGAGAGGGTTTTATTAAATGTTATCCTCTCCTTACCCAGATAGTCCCAACCCTTCTGAGATTCGAACCCAGCACTCTTCTGGTTGCAAGCCTGAAATAGATTATAGACATGTGCTTGAGTAGAATACCAAGCAAAAATAAGCAGACCCGGACCACAGCTGAGCTCAGTCTGCTCATGTTAATTATGTCCAGTGCACAGGAGATTGATGTGAAATCACCATGTTTGACGGGCCCACCAACAAAACCACCAAAACCACAACAGATGCATTTAGCTGGTAAGGTATTTACAGCTCTGATTAGAATGGCATGACCCTGACGGACATAGAATAACAGACATGACCATAAGTATTAGACATGTAAGAGATCGGTACACTGTATGTCAGAATCAGACTAAAATCATTACAGTCACAGGAAAGACAAAACTCAATTTGGGGCATCCAAATAAGATACAGCATGGAGTGCTGCATCACTGCAAAAACATTGCATTCCAAAACTTGAATGCACACCACATGTTTAAATCAAATCTCAAGAAATAATCTGTATTATTTGCGGACATTAGAGGCTGTTATTCAATATGCCTGTGCTTAAGAAAGTACACACGTACTGGATGGAGTAGGCCATACGGACTCGGTCACATTGGAAACACATGGAGGGGCCGATGCTCTGTCCGGCCAAAGACGAGAAACAAGAGAAGGAACTATTATAACTGGATATTCAATCCTCATAATGCTGTCTATTGATCAGTGAAATCAAGCTCTAATTTCTCAAATTCTACAAATTTCCTGGTTACTTTCGTACTGAAGAAATATAGTCAACAGTCAAGATTGATTCAGTCAGTTTTGAAATCACCTCACCATGCATACCAAATGTGACGTCTGGCAATTTTACAATACATGCCATATCAATTTCTTTATATTTGGGCAATTCTATGAGCTGTTACCCACCCGTACAAGTATACAGATGCCAATTTTAAGCACACAATGGTCCGAAAGCCAGAGTTCAGGAAAGTGCAGTCTTTCTCCTGATGTGAAAAATGGGCTGTTATCTAAATATGAAGATAAATGGTTGGATG
Organism: Gymnoscopelus braueri; assembly: GCF_963280865.1. Classification (NCBI taxonomy): domain Eukaryota; kingdom Metazoa; phylum Chordata; class Actinopteri; order Myctophiformes; family Myctophidae; genus Gymnoscopelus; species Gymnoscopelus braueri. The sequence goes on from NC_137604.1 coordinate 39,334,372, forward strand.
GCTGCATGCAGTAGTATTTCATACCTTCAGCCCCGATTCCTATCTGGAGTTTTCTGGCCAGCAGTCTTGGATTGATTAGACTAGTACGTATGACATATGGGGGAGAGAGGGGGGGGCTCACCTCTTCCATCACGGCTCAGACCGCAGAGGAGTCAGCCCTTTGAAACGCAATGATACAAGGTCGACCTCCATATCACAACTGATAATCTGGACTTATCTCACCATGTTTTAAAACGCTTCTTTCGCGACTTCTGAGGGAAGTTTTTTTTTCCACTCAAATTCATGTGATTTCATCTTCCGCCTACTTTAGCAACCACCTTTTTCCCCCTCTGTTGCCCCCAACACACACACACCCTACACACACACACCCGCACACCGTCTTCTCACA
>NC_137604.1:39339759-39349759 GCF_963280865.1 Gymnoscopelus braueri
GTGCATGACACTGTCATATGACAAAGTATAAATACGAGCTATTCTCACTCACTCACTTACACACACACACACACACACACACACACACACACACACACACACACACACACACACACACACACACACACACACCCCAACACTATTAGCCATCCCCATTTGGACATGCTGCTAAATGTGCCATGGCATTTTTCACTCATATAACATTGCGGTGGTCTCTCCACACACACACACAGATACAACACAGGCATACACCACACACTTTCTGTCTCCCCCTCAAGTCCACTCGCCCAAACCACTCCAGATTACTGCAATGGCAAGGTTTGTAAGCACTCGTTTAAACTGAGGTCTGGCACGGGTCTCTTTGGGGGTTGGACCTCGTCCAAAACACTCCATGGAGGAGAAAAAAGACATGTTTGCCTAATCCCCACTCTCTCCCTGACCAGGACCTCAGAGCACACTGGTCTCATCACTCCACACCGCAGAAATCCATCAACAAGGGAGCCAGCTTAGAATTCTCAACACAGTGACATCTCCCACTGGACAACACCTTTTTTTATATGCAACAACAAAATCTATAAACAACAACAGCTCTGACCCAGCTCTGAGGTCAGAGCACACACATCTAAACCTTTTAATGCATATTGCTCCCATTACGCATGAAAAATAAAGCCACACCATCTTTATTGACGTATACATTTTAGAATACACCGAAGGTCTGTTAACAAAGTTAAAATGAGCCCAGAAAGATCAGCTGTTTGTATATCCTGAGGTGAGAAGCACCCTGCATGTTGCAGTGAGTGGAGAATAGAGTTGATGTGGCAGTGCCATCTACTGCTCACACAGCGACGCCAACAGTATCAACCGGGACAGAAGCTAAACGCTGTCTGACTCGCCAACGTGTCATGAAAGCAGTATACAATTACAATACAACCATGGCTGTAGAACTACTGATAATAATCCTTATGAGATTCTTTACTTGTGAGTTTGGTTGATGGTCGCATAATAACCCTTACTCCCCTTATCTTTCCCAAATATAAAACACATTAATTGTTGATAATTGGCCACCCAATGACTTTTGACCACTGCTTGTATTTGGAAGCCTATATTTAGGCTACTACATACTATAGTAATAATTTAAAAAGATGTCACTCATAATGCTCACAATTGTAATGCTCGGTCAAACGAAAGCTGACAACTCTCTTTTCTTCACACTAAACGTTTGCTGCCAAGCTAATTCCACACTGTGTTGAAACAGCAGGAATTGATAAGTATTTGAGTGGGTATTAAGTGGTTGGTAAGAGAATCCCCTCGGTGGCCCCGCAGTAAGACGCTCATAATCCCTGCGAGCGTCTGGACCACTTTAATGACACTAAGAACCAGACAGAAAATCACCCCAAGTGTTAACTTTTTCTCACATTTCTGCCGGCATTAATGATTTACCATGGAAGTGTGCGCTGTACCAAAACTTAGTGGCGTCAAGGTCTGAAAGGCAATTAGGGTTTACGAGGGGTCCGAGACCAGCAATTTAGAATAACGATTCACACGTGAGATTGTTTTTAATGACACTTCTGGGCTCCTTTACTGCTGTCCAAAGATTCACAGTCTACTGGCTATTTCACACACCAGCACGCGTAACGCGCCACAGAAATATAGCCAATTGTCATGACAATAATTGAATCAATCTAGTCAAATCAGTATAAGGTCCACTCCTAATATGACCTTATAAGACTGAATGCATGGCATTTGGGATGAATGAAACAATGGGTATTTATATTATATACAGTATATCCATTGTTTCATTCACCCCCAAATACCATGCGTAACTGCCGTGCGTAAAATGTGCAACTGGTCCGTCCGTCCAATGAAGATACATACACCAATTAAGGCAGGGTTTGAATCTCTCTTGGCTCGAGACCCAAAAGAGAAATTTGATGTCTCCCCAGGACCCAAACTAGCGAAAATAGCAGATCTACAAGCTCACAACATGCAATGTGTTGTGAGCTTGTGTAGATCTGCTATTTTCACTACTTAATAAAAGTATTTCCCCCCCTCTAGCCTAATTAATGGATTTAACTTTTTTTCAAAATAATTCCATAAAAAAGGGGAAACACTTTTTTTATGGAATTCTATTGAAATTAGAAATTCGTTTTTAACTTGTGAAAATGTGAAATTATTTAAACAACATTTTTGAAAAAAACATAAATACAAAAAAACATCTAGGAGGTAAATAAAGGGGTATTTAGGTAGGCTACTCGCGACCCATACAAATTGGTCGACGACCCACATACGGGTCCCAACCCACTGTTTGGGAAACTTTTTTTAATTAAGGTTACACTTTAAATAATTACAATTACCTGCGTCAGAATGTTGAATTTCTTGGTGATCCCACTGTGAGTCGCGGAGCGGTTCGTGGCCGGCGTGGGAGCCTCTTCCTCCAGTAAACTAGACTTGATGGAGTTGGCCTTGGATCTTTGGGATGTCCCTGTCCTCAACGTAGCGACGAGAAGCGCCAGAGCACACCACCTACTCCAAGTAAGCACGAACATCCTCGGGAAAATTTTAAAATATATATTTTCTTGAGAGGACCAAAAATGGATTTCCCGCAAATTGAAAAAAATAATGAACAAAAAAAAAAGAAAATCGCAAAAGTTAAGCGCAGCAAAAACGAAGATGCTCACTCAGTTGCGTGCGTTCTTGCTGGGTCCATAAGTTACATTCGCCCGGTAATATCAATAAAGGTTGAGCAGTTATTTTCTTTGTATCAGTTAGGCCTATGCATACGGGTAGTTGCCATTGACGCAATTTCACTTGATGTAAAATATTTAAATAAAAAAAAATAAAAAAAATAAAGACAGCTCAATATGGTAAATTGATGAGTCGCATGAGTTGAATCTGTTAAAATATGCTGATGCTGACAAGGTCAGGGTGAAACTTGACGAGAGGTTTCCAATCGGTCTCTGGCAGTGAGTGAATACTTAGTGCTGCTGCCTGCTATTTTATGATCTCGGATACTTTCTTTTTATAGGAATCTAATGGCTTTGCTTCCTCCGCCCCCATGCATTCACAACTGACAAAGACTGAAACCGATCTGTGCGCGGCGGCAGTGCTGCTGGCGAGCCCCCCTCCCAGCCCCCCGCCCCGACACCGGCACCAGGAGCTCCGTTGGGAAAAAACTATAAAATTATACACTGTGTATTTTAACTGGCCGCTTGACCTTTTTTCTTTCTTTCTTTCTTTCTTTCTTTTTTTTTTTTTTTTTACTATGATGAGGTTGAGCGCAAGGAAATGAGATGGGGGACAGAAGCACTCTTAAAGGACCACTTCACCCATTTTCAACCTTTCAATCTTCATATAAATGGTCCCCACAAATGCTTAACCACTTAAACCCCATATGGGTAACTGAAGTCCCTCAGGGCTCAATACTGGTAAGTGTCTTTTCTGTTTTCTGAAAAGTTTTCTCTGAAAATAGCCAATCAACAAGCTCACAGCATGATGTGAGCTTGTAGATCTGCTATTCTCAGCAAAAGTTTCCCCATAATACCAATGCTGGGGTTTAAGTGGGTTACAAGATGGCACAATTTCTGAGTGTCTACTCACTCTGTGTCTCAGAGAAGGGCTGTGGAGTGTGGACAGTTCAGAAACCTGCCTACCAGTGACATCATCGGTAGGCAGGTTTGGTCATTTCAAACCAGATTTCAACCTTTTAATTTATTTATATTTTTATGAACCACTTAAACCCTCTAGTAAACTGGACCTGGTCCTGTGTTGACTCTGCTGCTTGTTGGAACGCTTTTTTCTGACTACACCAAAATGTCTTTGCCAAAAATAGCCGATCTACAAGCTCACAATGTGTCGCGTTGAGATACGTTGTGATCTTGTAGATCGGCTATCTTTGGCTAATGCCCCCCCTCCCCCCCAGAATATGGATGCTGGGGTTCAAATGGTTAATACAAGAGCAATGTCTTCTGTTTATATGCTTTTGCAATAATGCGAAATATAAATACAATAAAGGGTTGAAGTCTTGCCTACCAATGATGTCACTAGTAAGCAGGTTATTGAACTGTCCACACAGCCCTCCTCTGAGACAGACCACAGAAAAGGTGCCATCTTATAATGAGTGAGGACCAATTCTATTAAGAGTTTAAAATGGGTGAAGTTGTCCTTTAAGAGATTTTCTCAGTAGGCTACAGGAACGTTTTAGATTGCCTAATAATTGCACATAAATTAATATTTAGTTTATGTTATTTGTGGAAATCAACGTTCCTAAAACAAATACAAAATGCAAAGTCTAAAATATCTTACATGCATTTAAACCAACCTGACAAGATAGTGTGCATCATTGGTTGGATGATAAAGTGCCATTTAAATGTTGTCGCCATCTAACTATATTATAAGGGTGGTGTGTAAACTGAGGGAGGTTTGGACTCCATTTAAGCTGCCATTCCGGAATAACTTAAATAGAAAACAATCTGATAACCATTGTTTTCCTGTGGGAATGACATCCCTCATGACACCAGGAATGCCCATGGTGATAAAGTTAGTGATATAAGTAATATAGAGGCTGCATTGTGTTTTGATGCATAGAGCCCACCGCATCAGGATAAGTTATGTTCTTGTTGGTTAGATAGTGCATAATGAGCACAATAAAATGTCTTTCAACAGCAGGTATATGCAGGTACAGCCTGTGATTTTGTGAAGACATACTACAAACATACATGATGTTAGAATCCTCCTAAACAATGGCTGTCATTTATGCATCTCTTATTTTAAACAGACATATGACAGGTTGGTTATTTTACAGCTTATACCACGCACCGTTGTAAAAAACAAAACAAAAAAACGAAAAAAAAGAAGATGAGCATCTCTATTTTCAAATAATTAAATGAAAGCAAAGATCATTACGTATTACAATTGATAGCATAAGGGGCGATCCGATTGGTTAGGGTGCATATCCCACATGCCTGAAAGGGTTCATTCCCGGACGGCCAGACCATTTGCTGCATGTCACTCCCCTGCTCTTTATCTGTGTTTCCTGTCAATAAAGGCTCAGAAAAAGGCCCCTAAAATAACTTAAAAACAAACAGAAAAATTATGAATTAATCTTCTTCAGACTTTTGTCCACAAAAAGTTTACATTTGAAATTCTGACTGATACGTTTCAGGTAGTAAAAGCAGAATAAAAGACAGTGTAAAGTTTTGAAATAAATTTATTGTTGAACTTGGATATTGGCATAAGTCCCAAATATCCATTAGTAACTTTTTTTTCCTCCAACAAATCAAAATAAATTATCTGTGATATGGCTTGTCTATCTTGGCGTGTCTATCTTCTCATGAGATGGAAAATATGATGCACTGATCAAAACCACAACGCATGTAAATCAAGCACAAAAGCAACCCTTATCAACATAGAAGCATGCAGCCAGCCACCAAAACCAGTGTTCCCACAATGTCTCTATGACTCCCCTGCTAGTAATGCCTTTTAGTCTTCTACTCACAAGCTGCTGGAACCATCTATTCACAGGCTGGAAGCCTGGCCTGGGCAAGGGTGAAACCACGATACCGGTAAAGGCTTCTGACCTCAAAAGCTATCCATCACAGGCTCCAATTCAAAGTGTCAAGCTCTTTTGTCGGAGACAATGAACAACCAACTAAACTGGGGAATGGGAGGAAGTGCTGGACTTGTTTGATGTAACCGTAGATGCTTTAGAGGGCGATACTATTTTAGACACCTTTGTCACCTGAGCACACAGCGATTTACTGTCAAATGCTGGGATAATCAGGTATTTTACTGTCTGTTAAAGGAATTGTAAAAAGAGAGAAAACATCTGCTGTTTCATCTCCACATTAAGTTTCCGTCCTCGTGCTAATTTGTTGAGCACTTTTGAGATACCTACTATGTATGATGTCATGATGTCATACAAATACATGTTTATACTATATTAATCATTAGATCATCTTCCTGAACATAATGTGTTATCTACTGAACAATACCTTCAGATTTTGAAGAAAAAGATAACAGACGACAGGTACAAGTGTAGAGAGGTTTGATATGTGACACAGCAGGCCAGTTTTCAGCCCATGACCATCCATGACTAAACATGTACGTACCTACAAGCACACAGGTCTGAGCTACGAGGAGAGCCTGAGAGTGGTTATGGTCTTTCAATCATATCCATCATCATCATCAAATCTGTTGCCATGACACCATGGCATGTCACTACTTGTCATCTTGATGTTTTCAAATGTTTTCAGGAACACTTTTTTACGTGACTAATAACTCCTATGGGGTGAGCCATCTAGAAGAGGGTCCGTTTGTCTGTCTGCGTGCTTCCGAAATGTCTTGTACATGCTGACAGTAGGCCAAGGAACATTTGTCACATATGTTTTATACCTTTTGAAACATTTAGAAAACATTTAGAGAAAACTTAAAACTTATACTGGAAGTCAATAGAGAGGAAAATAACTCCATATTTGGAAGTCAATATAACGTATGGTGAAAAAACTAATCAAAAAACGTCCTTCACAAATTAGTAAAGCTATTTCTTATCTTTATATATAATATAAAGTAAATACAATGTAAAAATAAATGTAACATTGTTTTTATTCATTTGAAACTATTAGGCTACACATACACACAATAACCTAAACTGAAATAAAGTGCACATTAGACTGTTACAGTATGTCAGATAAAAATCTGAAACACTTCTAATGACACATGGTTGAGTGTCAGGAGGCATGCTGATTGAATATCATTCCTGTGGTGCTGAGGACTTGGGAGTGGTCCTGACGAACCACAGCACATGAGACATGGGTGGGACATCCTATAGTGGTTAGGATGACCACCTCATAACCGGAAGGATGCAGGCTCAAATCCCAGAAATAACCACATGTGCTGTCAAGGTGCTGTGTGAGCAAGACACAAGCGTAGAGGTCAGAGTATTAGCAAAACACCTACACTGTCCCATATACTTCGTTGTACGACAAATAGCGAAGACAGACGACCTTAAAGTTCACAACGCATGCAACACGTTGTGAGCTTGTAGATCAGCTAAATCTGATGACATAATGACATGCCCAAAATAGGGACAACAGGTTGAAAGTGGTTAACCACTTCTACAGTAGTAAAATGGACCTGAGTTGCAACTGTACATGGTACGCTCTTTTTTCACTATTTAGAGTTCAGGCCGCTATGCGGCCCTCACACCTACGTTGCCGATCCGACCGATATGCCCATATACTGTATGGAGATCTCTGTATCTATCAGTCCTTGTCCCATGCCCATACCCCCTTTTGTGCCATTTATATGGAGCTGATTTGTTAGCGCCTGATGCCATGAGGACACATTGAGGTCCACGTAGCTGCATTGGGAACTCCTTACATGGTTATGACTGAGTCACAGTGACATGAGTGTGATGACATGGTCCACCCGGCCGGCCGGTCCTCCCATTAGTGAATTTTAATATAGGATACACCAAATCTCTGCTGCCAATCTACAAGCTCATCTGCTAATTTAAGCAAATGTTCCCCCCAGAAATTAGAATAGGGATGCTGGGGTTCATGGTTAATGTACAATAAGACCATGGGATGTGTAACACCCTTTGAAGTTTAAGTATGTACCTGCCACTCTTATCCAGGGTGGATTACAGGGGCAGGTACAGCATGGGTTCATTGACGGTTCACCTGCTGATGAACACGTTGGCTCAAAACCTTTTGATTATGGCACAATAATAATAATATTGTGAAAAGGCTCGAACAGCCAAGGCTCCAAAGACAGTCAGAGATGCATTTTGGTTTTTTTTATTTCGCCCAACTCCTCCATCGAACTCCAGTGCAAGAATATATATACATTTAGCAACAATAATACTGGCCTAAAAGTCAAAAATAGAGCAATGAACAATAAATAAGCACTTAAGGCAAGACACAACTGGATAAAAGCGCTCTTCAGGCTTAACATTGATCACACAAGGCCCTGTAGCTCTCCCTCAGGGGTGTTACCTGTGTTTCTGCCCATATCTAACTGATTCCCTGTCTGACCTTGCAGCCTCCTTTAAATAGGGAGTGGATCCTACCACAAGACACAGAACCAATTAGCAACAATTCCAAATACTTCCATAAATAATCCCAGAGCTTCCCCCGTGCCACAGTATAAAAGTAACCTAAACATTCCTAATGATGCGTTACAATTAAACAAATATAACTTGGGGTAAAAACTCAATGACGGTTTAAATAAACAATACTCCTAAAGCATATGAAACACCCCTCCTCCACAGCACTTGGCACCTTCCCAATCAAGGGGATTGCCACCAGCAGTGTAGGAGAGACAACCAGCAAACAATCAGTGAACATTTCATTATCAATACACAAGTTTAAAACCATTAGTCCTTGCATAACTTTCAATGCAGTCAGATGTGTGTAGCCTATGTGTATATAGGGCACGGGTTGCCCCGTGACAAATATTATCTCAAATTTATATAGCGCTTTTCTAAGTACCCAAAGTCACTTCACATAAAAGAAAAGGAAGGAACCAACTTTATTAAGAAAAAAATAATAATAATAAAAAGATTTATAAGACTAAAATCTAAATCAAAGAGGGGAGGGACTACCTTTTCAACCACGTGGAAAACATTGTGCTATGTACACAGTATAATACTCTGTGTTCATTTAATTCAGTGGGGTCCATTTTTACAATCTTGGATTTAAAATACACTGTCAAGAAATAATATCTATTGTCTACATGTCTTCTTCTGTGTGGCCTGCAAAGCCAAGACAAAGAACTGTAATTGTGCGAATGGAAACAGAGAAATTACTACTCCTGTCCAGTTCCAGATGCTTTTGGTACTGAAGGATTTAGTGGCATTCAATTGTATTATTTTTGGTTGATTTTATGACATATAAATCCCTGTTATGCCATTTGACACTGATAACACACAAAAAGTGTTTACCTCTGCTCTGTTGGCCTTTGCAGGGGCAGATCTGTTACTGCATCCAGTGTTACAGATGATGTGAGTATGCCGATGTGGCGCTTTGGAAAACAGACTGGCCCAGGATCTTGCAGTAGGAGGTTGAAATACTGTACAACACGTACTGTCCAAAAAATGTGATCTCAATTTAGCCACAAAAAAAGAAGTGGAGGAAACAGTTTTGGGAGCACTTCACAGCATGGCTTGACAGGAACACACTGAAGGAACACCTGGGCAAAGATCTACAATATGCTGTTGTTATTATTTTCTTGGCTACATTCAGCATGGCCAGAACCCTCTCTGGAAATAAGCCGTGCTCTGATATGCCTCTGATAAGCCAGCCTTTAGAGTAATAACATTCTGACCGGTATCATGCCAGGATTCCTCTTTGACAACACAAATGCTTTTGAGTGTTATGAGAAATCTGCCAATCCAAACCATCTGTAAAACAATATCTGCGAGAAATCAATATCAATTCAACTGACAATGGAGACAGCAAGGGCCTCGTTGATTTGCAATGTGTTTCTAAAAAGTAAGATGATTAAAGTCCTAATCATAGATGATATGCTCTCCTGAGCCAGCTTGGATAGCCCAGGTAGCACTTTTAGGTGACTCATAACTGGGAAATGTCCAGTGTGGAGGATCTGGTCATGTGAAAGCTAGCAGAGCCAGTACAGTGACCTTGGTGGTCATCTGCTCGTGCCAAAGACTCACTCTTAACGCTAACTGACAGGAACAACTTCTTTTTACATACTTTCCATAGGATTATTTTCTCTGATTTCTGTCTTCTGAGACACAAAAAGTACACGTGAATAACTCTAAAGCTGAATCCAAATGATCCAAATGAAGCAGTGCATTTCATGGATTTTGGTCATGCTCTCATCTGAAGAAATGACATCTCATTATCATGAGATAAGCTTCAATTCATATGAGCTCTCCAAACAGCCAATAGTTCAGGTTAAAAAAGGTCACGGCATTGTAACAATTGTACAATATTTCTGCAATCCTAGAATATACAATTCATAATTTGGACATACAATG
>NC_137604.1:39354759-39359759 GCF_963280865.1 Gymnoscopelus braueri
GTGAATTCAGTAATGTCACAGTCACATACTACAGCTACTCACGATAGGGTAAGTGTTACGTTTAAACCTTACAAAGATGAATGCCAAAGGACACACAGAATACCATGCATACTTTTCTGCTGATGATGATGCTGAGTAGTTGTTCATCATTCCAATGTGGCCACGAGCAATGCAATATGTCATGGGAGGAGAGGAGAGAGCTGGGGTTGGAGCCTGGGAGAAAGACGTTAAATATAGTTGTCTACTCAGAGGCTGACATATTTGAACAGAACATTTAAGCCTGGTGTTTCTGACAAGCATGAACCATGAATAAGAGGCACCAGGTATAAATTCCAACAGCGAGCAGCAACAATTCAAGCAGGGCTAGAGTTTGGCCGCTTGTGGCTAGACTCCTCAAATAAGATTTATGACGTGCTTGACCAGTACAGGCTATAAATACCATGTTCTCACGATGAAATGTGATTTCTGAAATATTCCACTGAATCAATATGGTCAACCGACAAAACATAGATAATGCCGTCTGTGGGATCTTTAATGGCATACTTAGAGCTCAGTGGTGCGTGGACAGGCACAGATAAATGTAAGCTTAATTCTTGTTGCGGTGATGGCTGCGTGGAGTGTTGATTGACTTTGACAGTAATGTCATTTTAATTGGAGCCAGGCCTATGCATATGAGAGCAATGGTATAGATGCTTATGCCTGGATTATGTACTGTATATGTGCTCAGCAGTTTTCTGTAAAAAATGCTGCTTTAAAATGTCTGCAACAATTACTGCAGCATACTTTTTTTTTACTGTGTATAAAGTGCAGGCTATTCACTCTAGGGGCAGAAATGTGTTTTTTGAGGTTTGTATGTAGGTAACATAATCATATGCTGTTAAAGCTGTCAGTAAACAAAACACTTAATGTGAGTTAGGCATACTTTAGGTTTTATTGTGTTTCACTGAAAAGAGTTCTGTGTTGTAGGGATGCCATAAAAATACGAAATATACTGGAGTGGAAAGTAACTGTAGTTTTCTGTAGTTTTATTTTGAGGTATTTTGTACTTAAAGGCTTTACATTTTAGGATACTTGATTATTTTACTCCAATACATTTCCACACAAATATTATGTCTTTATTCCATTGCCTTTACTGAACACCTGCAGTTTTTATTTATCACACGTAAATGTATAGAAAATAGGCATATTGTGTGCGCGCGCGCACACACACACACACACACACACACACACACACACACACACACACACACACACACACGCACACACACACGCACACACACACGCACACACACACGCACACACACGCACAAACACACGCACACACGCACACCATAGACTGTATAAAAGAGATGGACAAAGCCAGACCGCTGGTTTCTACAGACCGAAAATGAAGCCGATTGTTCAGGAATTTGAAATCCGCCATATCTAATACAAGTAAGACGCGCGAACGCGGTAAGCGAACGCAAAAAAAGAAAAAAAAGAATGAAAAAAAATATTTTAAAAAAAAGTAACCAATAATTTTTTTTTTTTTTTTTTCAAAAAAAATCTGCGTTAAAAGGAGCATCTTAGAAAAATACAAATTCACAAAAAAAAAACTTGGAATGTTTTTGAACAATTCAACAAAGTGTTTGAAGTGCCTGTTTCACCCACTTCCGGGGGGCGGAGCCAAAATCCGAGCCCGATGTATTTGTTCGTAGACCCCCACTTAGGGGGGGTAGAAAAAGTTTGGGAGCGATTCGGGCACTTTTCATTTAACATGGGGTTTCAATGGGGAGTTTTTAGGAGCCTTCTCCGGGGCGTGGCTTCCGGGGGAAGGGGCGGGCTTAAACGCAACCTTGACAGGTGTGTTCAGTTTTCAAAGACCTTTCATTTGATGTATGGTACGTCTAAATTGGACATTTACTTATCTCAGAGGAGCTGCACACAGGCAGTGCACACAGGCAGTGCACACAGAGACCCAGAGACACACACAAGCCGAGCACGGTTTCATAGTATGCTCCACTTGGTCGGAGGCGCGGCTTCGCCGCGCCTCCTCCCGCGTTCGCAATAAGCCCAAAAGCACGTCGGGAACAGGAACCGGAAAACAATCCCCAAAGAATGCTATTGGTTGGGTAGCTTGTCAATCAAGAGCGGGGGCGGGGAATGAATGCTATTGGTTGTGTAGCTTGTCAATCAAATCATCCCGCCCCTCTTAGAGAATAGCCTACTTTATCGTAAATTTTAGAATAAATGGGACCATAATTTAGCAAGGCGCATATCATGATGATTGAAAGGAGACTAGCGACTGGAAGCATATAGAATTTATGACCATTTTTATTAAGGTAAGAAAATCTAGTCTAAAGTTTGTCAAAAACCCATCCGCTTGCGTTAAAATAAATTCTTTCCGACACCTGCAGGGGTAAAACAGCGAAACTATACAGGCCATTCATATGAACTGTCTCTTCCGTATTGGAGTCAATGTAAAAATCTCAAGCTGGCCCCTTGGCGCACACACGCACACACATAATATACTATTATATACTATAATGTGTGTGTGTGTGTGTGTGTGTGTGTGTGTGTGTGTGTGTGTGTGTGTGTGTGTGTGTGTGTGTGTGTGTGTGTGTGTGTGTGTGTGTGTGTGTGTGTGTGTGTGTGTAGGCTACGCTAAAGGGTTTGTTTTTTGTATATTGGACATACAGTATGGATGGATTGCTGAGTGGTAGGTAGAGAGGCTGTCAGATAATCACAAGGTCGTCCCCAGTCCGCCCAATCCGTGTGTTGAAGTGTCCCTGAGCAAGGCACTTCCTAACTGCTCCCTGGGTGCCGTACTAATGGCACGTTCCCACTGCTCTTTAGGTTGGGTAAAATGCAGTGGACACATTTCTCATATATATGGGCAAATGTACAGTGAGTTACACACCCAAAACAACTAAAGGGGACAACATTATTATTCTTATATGTATGTAGTGCCCCAGACAAGACTCAGCCGAAACAACTCTGCCAATCAAGCTTAGCTCTATTGACACGGTAGGTTGTTTGTCGGTTTGCCGAGTGGGAGACTGGGGTTCGATTCTCACTCTGTGTGAATCACTACATCTGGTGTAGTCGGCAGGACATGGAGGAGGTTCTCGCATGAAGGACGTGCGTCGTTGTGAGCGTTGCAAAGACGCACTCCCAAAAACTGAGGGGTTAGATGTAATGCCCCAGACAAGACCTGGCCACAAAAACTCTGTCAACCGAGCTTAGCTCTATTGGCACGGTAGGTTTTACTGTACGTAGGTTTACCGTGAGGGAGACTGGGGTTTGATTCCTGGTTGGTGCAAATCACTACATAGTACAGTTTACATTTGTATCTTAATCTAACCTCAACAGTGTATTCATCAATGGCAAATTTATATTTACTCCAGATGAATAATCTGCCTGAAAGCATCTACCCAAGTAAATAAGCAGCACGCCTGATTATTGAATGGATTTAGAGGATGAGGATGATACAATCAATGAGTCTGTGTGCCGTTTGGGGCCCTCTTCACATAATTCCTTGCTGTTCCTGGCTTCAATCTGAATTGAGCTAGGCCTCGTCTTAAGGTAGCTCTTTGTTGTTTTCCACAACCAGCTGCGGTGACATCACCTCTTATGTGATCACTCACTATCAATGTTACCGTGTGGCGTGGGATTGAATGACGGCCACACAATGCACCATTGTCCCCAGACCTGTGATGTCTGCAGACAGGAGAGTCACAGAGCCGGGCCCCTATACTGATTTCAAGTGTCGGTTTCTATCATGGTAATCCCTCTTCTCAGATCTTTTTATTCCTGCACATTTGTGACCACTTAGTGTCTTTAGAACCATATGCATATGCAATCCCGGGGCATTATCTGACAGATTCTCTCTTTCTCCAAAAATAAATGACTCAGAAGACTAAGTTAATACATACAGTTCCAATAAAGCCAGAATTAATTGCGACAACACTACTACTAGAACTACTTAAAAGTGCTTCACACAAGCAAGTGTCATAACAATGTAAAATACGTTTTTTAAAAAGTGGGGAAAAAATATATTGGGAAATGTTATAAAAGAGCTCAAATAAAATGGTCTGTACAGAGGGATTTTAGGTAGGTCATTCCAATTTCCAAATATGATGGTAAAGTTCAAATAAAACAATTCAAGTTACAGCTGGGGACTTTTATCCTATAATCCAGAGCCTACTGGAATTAAGTTGTCATTCATTCAATCACTGTTTTGAGGCCAGAAGCATTTCTTACAAGGCAGAAACAACGGTGCAGCAGTTAAGACAGAGCTGACAGTTGGGTTGCGGGTCAGCCTTATTCAAGCAGTGTTGACATGGCACGGAGGTGAAAATTGATTCCAGAGGAGCCCTCAGGGTGTCAGGGGAGAAATTGTGGACGCATTTCAAATCAATATCCTCCTCTCCCATCATTCACCACACCACCACAAGCATCCATGAATACCTCAGCTTTTTTTATTATTCTTTTTTAAATTTCATGTGTTCCAGTCCAGTTCAGTCATGGGTCACTGAGGTATGTCGGTCAGGGTCAGAATAGTTCTGGTTTGGAAAAGTGAGAGGATATTCTTCAAGATGGATTCCACTCTGGACATCCGGGCAGCCTGGTCAGAACGGACGGTGCTGGCTGGGAGCTATGAGCAAGCACTCAGTCAACACCAACTGACTAACGACCCCTCAGCCACAGAGGAAGTGCAATTTCACACGAGATCACGGCCGCAAAATATCGCTGTGATCTCTGACACGCATGCATGGTTGCTCAAGAAACACCAGGGCCAGGAAGAATCACTGACTAGCCACACAACACATGCTATGTACACAAGTCTGGGAAAGAAAAATTTGAGCATCTGTCACTAAAGCTGAGGACAGACGGAAGGCAGATGCAGCAATGAACAGCACATTTGGAGAGCAGGTTCACAAAGATTGTGAATGGAAAAAAATATTTTATCCTGTATTTTTCTCCAATATGATCTCCCTAGGCTTATCTGATTGTATCAA